>NW_020201255.1:45485-51209 GCF_001531365.2 Cynara cardunculus var. scolymus | reverse complement strand
TCTTTGCCCGGATAAAAACCCTTAAGTAATTAACTGATTTCTTTCCAATAATAAATAACATTCAAATAAAATCAGTAACAAGTTTTATGCAAAAATGTTTAGAAATTACTCACCTTAAAAGCCTTTTGAAAACCAATTTGATCTTTAGACAAGAAATAATCCGGTCAACTATTTTTCTTCTAAATCGCTCAACTTTTCTCCAAAAATAGCAAAAAGATTTAATGGAGACTTAACCTCCCTTTTATATACCCTTCCCAAACAGGAAGGTCGGCTACTCCATGTGCATGCATACCTACAAACCATGCACACTTACATATATACCTATGCATATATACACATATATCATGCATATATATATATATGTATATATATATCCAATTATTACACAAATTCACATACTACCATGATCAAACGTATCAATTTATCATGCTATCATCAAATCATTTAATCAGATAATCACACATTAATTACCTTGGGTAATAACCAAGATCCGGTTATGACATTATCAACCCCTTAAAAGAATTCCGTCCCGAAATTCCTTTAATCAAAAAGCCAAGGGTATTCTAATCTCATCTTTGACTCCAATTCCCACGTTGCTTCCGTTCCTTTGTGAAACTTCCACTGAACCTTAACCAGACTTATCTCTTTGTTTCTCAACACTCTGATCTTTTGATCAATTACAACTTCCGGTGTTTCCTCAAAGTTCAGCTTACTGTCTAATTTAATCTCTGGCATTGATATGGCTAGACTCGGATCGGCCAAACATTTCTGCAGATTCGATACATGAAAAGTGTTGTGAATCAGACTTAGCTCTTCTAGCAGCTCTAACTGATATGCTTCTGGCCCAATTCGCTTACATATTCTGAACCGCCCTACATACCTCAGACTGAGCTTCCCTTTCTTTCCAAATCTGATGACACCCTTCCATGGCGAAACTTTTAACATCACAAAATCATCTATACCAAACTCAATCGGCTTTTGACGATTATCAGCATAACTTTCCTGACGATCTTGTGCTGTTTTGATTCTTTCACGGATCTGTTCGATCTTTTTAGAAGTTTCTTGGACAATTTAAGGACCCGTCAGCTGTTTTTCACCAACCTCATTCCAACACAACGGCGTTCGTCATTTACGTCCATACAACACTTCATATGGTGCCGCTTGAATACTGGAATGGTAACTATTGTTATATGCAAACTCTATCAGTGGCAAATGATCTTCCCATGATCCCCCGTAGTCAATAATACAACTTCTTAACATATCTTCGAGAGTCTGGATAGTTCTTTCACTCTGCCTATCAGTCTGCAGATGATAAGTTGTACTCAATCGGATTTCAGACCCTAAAGCTTTATGTAACCTTTCCCAGAACTTCGAAGTAAACCGACTATCTCTATAAGAGATAATGGACAATGGAACACCGTGTCTAGTAACAATTTCTTTGATGTAAATCTGTGCTAGCTTTTCTAAAGAGTACTTCTCTCTTATTGGTAGAAAATGCGCAGATTTAGACATACGATCAACAATTACCCAAAATCCATATCCCTTTGGAATTCGAGGTAACTTCATAACAAAATCCATCGTAATGTGATCCCAATTCCATACAGGTATTTTTAAGGATTTAAGATTTCCATATGGCTTTTGATGTTCAATCTTAACCTGTAAACATGTCAGACACTGTTCCACATATCGAGCTATGTCTCTTTTCAATCCTGGCCACCAATAAAAAGGTTTCAAATCTCTATACATCTTATTGGTGCCTGGATGAATAGAGTAGCGGGACTTATGGCTTTCATTTAATATCATATTTCGGATATTTCCAAAACATGGTACCCAAACTCGCCCTTGAAAGCACATTAGTCCTTCGTTATTCTGTTCCAAGGTTGAAATCATCTTATCCAACCTTTCTGCTTTAACAAAATCTTCTTTACATCTTCTTGTTGACATCTCTGAATTTCCTTACGAATGTCAGGGCCCAAATTCATTCTCATTGCCACATCTTTAATGGTTCCACTCTTTTCTTTCCTGCTCAAAGCATCAGCCACCACGTTAGCTTTTCCTGGGTGGTAGAGGATTTCACAATCATAGTCATTAACCAGCTCAATCCACCGATGTTGTCGCATATTTAATTCTTTCTGGCTGAACAAATGTTATAAACTTTTATGGTCAGTATAAATCTGACATTTTGTTCCCAGAAGATAGTGTCTCCATATTTTCAAAACAAATACCACTGCAGCTAATTCCATGTCATGGGTTGGTTACTGGTTCTTATGATTTTCAATTGTCTTGACGCATAAGAAATCACCTTTCCTCTCTGCATCAGAATATATCCTAACCCTAATTTTGAGGCATCGCTATAAACCACAAAGTCTTCAGATCCATCTAATAAAGTCAATACTGGTGCGCTACAAAGATGATCTTTTAACAGTTGAAAAGTTTCTTGCTGTTCTCTTTCCCACTGGAATTTAATGTTCTTTCGAGTTAATTTAGTCAACGACACAACTATTTTAGAAAAGTTCTGAATGAACTTACGGTAATAACCGGCCAATCCCGAAAAGCTTCGAACCTCGAAAGGATTTTTCGGAGCTTCCCATCTTGCAACTGCTTCTATTTTCATTGGATCAACTTTTACTCCTGATTCTGAGATGACGTGACCCAGAAATTGAACTTCTCTTAATCAGAACTCACACTTGGACAAATTAGCATACAACTTTTCTCTTTTCAACAATTCCAGTATCTGACGAAGATGTTTTGCATGTTCTTCTTCAGTCTTAGAGTATATAAGAATATCATCGATAAATACAATAACGAATTTATCAAGATATTCCTTATATACCCTATTCATCAAATCCATAAAGGTTGCGGGCGCATTAATTAAACCGAATGGCATAACTAAGAATTCGTGATGCCCGTACCTTGTTCTGAATGCTGTTGTGGCAACATCTTCTTCCCTGACCCTGAGCTGATGATACCCTGATCTTAAATCAATCTTGGAAAAATAACTTGCTCCCACCAATTGGTCGAACAAGTCATCAATCCTCGGTAAAGGATACTTGTTTTTAATTGTCAACTTATTCAGTTCACGATAGTCTATACACATTCGCATAGACCCATCCTTCTTTTTAACAAATAAGACCAGAGCACCCGAAGGTGAAGTGCTGGGCCTAATAAATCCCTTATCAGATAAATCTTTCAACTGTGCAACCAGTTCTTTCAATTTAGATGGAGCTAAAAAATACGACGCCTTTGCTACTGATGCAGCCCCTGGTACTAAATCAATTCGGAACTCAATGACTCTATCTKGYRGTAATCCAGATAAGTCTTCTGGAAAGACTTCTGAATATTCACTAACAATCGGAATTGATTCTTCTTTTCCCTTTTCTTTCTTCAGATCAATTACATATGCCAAACATCCTTGGCACTTCTTCCGAATACTTTTCTAGGCTTTCATTACTGACAAAATACTGGTATGGTGATTCTGACGATCACCATAAATAACAACTGTCCCTTGGTCTGACAGAATAATTCTGATCATTTTCTGATTACAAATAACACTAGCCTGATATCTTGCCAACCAGTCCATACCCACCACTACATCAAATTCTTTCATCGACATGGGAAATAACCGGATCGGAAGTTCACAGTCCCCAATCAAAATAATACAGTTATTGAACACACTAGTAAATGTTTCCTGACTATTAGCAGTATCAACTACTAACTGATCATTAAATGTCACAGAATCAAGACATGCAGTTTGAGCAAACAATGGTGATACAAACGAAAAGTTTGCACCAGAATCAAATAACACCTTAGCATGTATTGAATTCAGAAGAAATGTACCTGTTACTACATTCGGCAATGCTTCTTCCTCGTTCTTAGTCATTTGGAAGAACCGTCTCTGCGCCCCTCCTTGCCCTCCTCTGTTCACAGTAGGCCTTCCCCGAGTACCAGACGCATTACTCCCCATTGTTAACTGCGAAGTTCTTAACAAGGGACAATTCGGTCGAATATGATTCGGAGAATTGCAATTAAAACACCTTCTGTTAGCTGGGCAGTTTCTAGACAGATGACCTGCTTTGCCGCACTTATAACATTTCCTCGGGTCCATCTTGCATTCACCCTAATGAACCTGTCGGCATTGTTAACAGACTTTCTCACTGCTCTTCTGCTCAGATCTGTTATCATATCTTACAGTTTTCGGCCCTCGAAAAGATGAAGACCCTTCCCACTTTCTCTTCTCTACAACCTTTCCTTCTGGCTGTCGGTTTTTATTTCGTTCAATCACTTCAGCCACATCTACCGTTAAGGAAAAGGTATTGGGGTTCATAGCAATAAAAAACTCTTTGATTGAGGGTTTCAAAACCCCAAATATACCTTTTTATCTTCCTGGGTTCGGTTGAAACATAGTGCTCGGCAGATCGAGAGTATTCAATGAATTTCTCGGTATACTCTCGAACAGTTCCATTTCCTTGTTGTAGTTTCAGGAAATCTTCCTCCATTTGTCTTACGGCTGTTTTAGGGCAAAATTGATTCTTGAATCGTTCCGCAAATTCTACCCATGACAAAGTCTGTAAAACATCTGTTCTGGCTGACGATTCAACTTCCCACTAGAACAAATCATTTGACTTTAATACAAAAATAGCAAATCGCACTTTATCTGTTTTCGGGCACCGAATGGTGTTGAACACAGATACCATCTCCTTGATCCAGCACATAGCTTTCACTGGATCTCTTTCCCCAGAAAAGGTTGGTGTTTTACATGCCAAAAACATCTTGATATCCCCTTCCTTGTTATGGGTGACTGGAATAGAGGGATGAACTTCCACTCTTTCCGTTTCCACCCTAGCTGGTATTCCCATGATAGATGTCAGAGTTTCCCGCAACTTCCCCATTTCCTCTGCTAACATATCCCTGGTTACATATTCTGGGTGTGGCACCGACCTTTTCTGAACATTCCAAGAGTGGGATTCTTCATGTTCAGAATGTATTTCGATTCGACCCGTTCCCTGAGACTGACTTCTTCCTCTGCCTCGTCCCCTTGCTCTTTCCCGACCTCGATTTTCGGATGTGCTAGTTGGTAGATTTACGGGTGATTCTTCCCTTTCCTCAGATTCTGGACGAGCCGTTCTTTCAGATCTTCTAGTTCGGCTAGACATCTGTAGAGTTTAGTATTAATTATCACGTATTCACATTCCCAAATATAATGAAGTATTCAAGTTCAGATGTGTACYTGTAAATTCATAATTACACTGGCCAAATGTAATTAAAATTTACCTTACACACTGTTCTTTCAACCCATCATATTTATTTCCATTGGTGCTAACTACATTCGGGACCCTTAATATGCAATAAAACAGTTTAAGTCTAGGTATCATGCTGTTAAATACCTAAATCCCTTAAACTCAGGCTCTGATACCACTTTTGTGTAACACCCCATACCATACATTACATGTAACACATATTTCATACAAAAGAAATACATGTTTATATACTGATCAGGTCCCGTAGTACAATAATCTATCATAACCAAATACAAGATCCAAAAATTCAAATACATATTTTGTACTAATCAATTAAATCTGTACATCAAAAACAAATCTTCATGCAGAAATGCATATAGGAAAATATTACATTTCCCCTTTCCCTTACCGTCTGTACCTCCTACAACACATAGTTAAAATCACAAAACGAGGGTTAGACCGAAAGGTCTAGTGAGATACCCTATTA
>NW_020201255.1:42634-44400 GCF_001531365.2 Cynara cardunculus var. scolymus | reverse complement strand
TCTTTGCCCGGATAAAAACCCTTAAGTAATTAACTGATTTCTTTCCAATAATAAATAACATTCAAATAAAATCAGTAACAAGTTTTATGCAAAAAGGTTTAGAAATTACTCACCTTAAAGCCTTTTGAAAACCAACTTGATCTTTAGACAAGAAATAATCCGGTCAACTCTTTTTCTTCTAAATCGCTCAACTTTTATCCAAAAATAGCAAGAAGATTTAATGGAGACTTAACCTCCCTTTTATAGACCCTTCCCAAACAGGAAGGTCGGCTACTCCATGTGCATGCATACCCACAAACCATGCACACATACATATATACCTATGCATGTATACACATATATCATGCATTTATATATATGTATATATATATATCCAATTAATGCACAAATTCACATACTAGCATGATCAAACGTATCAATTTATCATGTTGTCATGAAATCATTTAATCAGATAATCACACATTAATTACCTTGGGTAATAACCAGGATCCGGTTATCACATTTGAGGGGAAGATATTTCTCGTACCTTGGAACATATTTTTTGAAAAAATTTGATTTTCAAAGGACCGCGGTATTTCAATATGAGAAACTTACTTGTGTTAGTTTCTTTCCGAATGTCAATATGTTCTTGAAGTACCATGTGTTATACTTTCTTGAGTTAGTTGTTTCCATGTTTCATATATTTGTTGATATTTTCTTTTGGTGGAAATACACTCGTTTGAAATTTTAATTGTTTTCATCGTGCGTTATTTTATATCAATGATTCAATTCTTATTTGATATAATATTTGTGACTTGCTCTTCATAATTAAACATTCTAATCATTGGACATATGTTGGTAAACGCTATGCATACTGAGTCATTCTGTTTAGCGTTTGAAGTTGTTTCTTGACAATTCTAAATAGATACCTTCATTGTTTAGCTTCTAAACAACTCAGTTCAGAATCTGTTCTACATATATGACTTCTTAATACATCAATTCAGGACTCATTCTTCATTGTTTTTCCTGAGATTCAACATATAACTCTGAATGTGTAATATTTTGTTATTTGCTAAGAATATTGAAGTTTCAATGGTCTATCTAGAACCGGAAGGACCTACCTATGAAACACATCCCTATGTTAGAAATATTTTGAAAGGGAGTATTTGAGGTAAACTATTGAGAGATTGAGTGTTTGAGAGCTAAAAGAAAATGATTAGAGTGTGACATGACTTAAAAGAACTAAATATAGTCCTTTTTTAAACCGAAACAGTTATCCAGGTAGCCATACAATGTATTCATTCTCATTCTTTGGAGATAAATATTGAAACACACATGGATCCAGTGTCGACTACTGTCACACCCCACTAAAGCGGAAACACGAGATGTAACAGGTAAGCGAGTCACAACAACATAAAATAAATAACATCATTCAAGTTTTACAAGAAGTTCAATTTAACATCCATAACCAAGATGGAATAGGAAACTTCTTTACAAAAACATCAGCAATGAACTTAATCGGTATTGCCACAAATATGCTCCACAAACTTCAATACTTACTTAAAACTTGAAAAGCACGATATATAAAACAAGTCAACTACAAAGAGTTGGTGAGTTCACGTGTTTTCATATGCACAAAACATTACAATGCATAAATCATTTCTTGCAAAACTATACGTAACTTTTGCACATAATAAATGTAAATCTATAACGATTTTTAGAAACTTGAGACGCTACTAAGCCTTTCCTGACCAATGTGCCCCATTATTTTACGAACGACCATAAGT
>NW_020201255.1:34068-41210 GCF_001531365.2 Cynara cardunculus var. scolymus | reverse complement strand
AGAAGAAAAGTTTATGCAAGATGGGAGGTGAAAAATGAGAGTTTTCAAAAGATGAGAGGTATTTATACGAGAGATTTAAGGAAGGAAATGGGCCGGCCTTAAAGGCTCAAGTCCATTTAAAAATTAATTTTCTTTTAAACAATTTAAGGCCCATTTAACTTTATATCCAAACTACAATTTGCCAAACATTGATAATAGATAACATTATTAAATCAAAGCTCCACCTTTTTGGTAAAATTATTTGGACATTCAAATGAGACTTTCGTATTTTAATTTGGACTTATAATATCAACTTTATTATATATGAAGCATTTTTAATATATTTGGCATTACATAAGTTAACTTCATCCGCTACTTGTCGAAACAAGGTTCATAGAACTATACTTTGGGAACTAAGCCAAATGAATTTTAATTAATCATGACTAGATCCTAAATAAATTGTGACACCCCAGTCTCCACACATTGCATATTACATAGAATTTATTCATAGAATACATAGATTTCCACATAGGTCCAAAATTACAAGAGTCTGTGCTACAGGTTTACGATATAAATTACATAACTTAAAATTTCCAAAATACATGCATTTGTAAACTAGCATTGCTCTCCTCCAAAACACATCTAGATATGGTCTTCAACATTTAATCACATAAGGGAAGTAATCATATAATGCTTTTTCTCTTATTGATATTATAACTGGTATTACCTTCACACATATTTTAAAACATAAAATGAGGGTTAGACAAAAGTCTAGTGAGATTCCCTTGTTCATGCTATGCAGGGTGAGATCACCAAAAACATTTATCAAAGAATCTCTCAATCATAATGAAGAATAATAAAATAATCGCATCATGTTTAAGTTCATCGGGCCTCTTGTTCAAAATCCTATATTTAGAAAAATAATGGTTTTCCAGTCCATCGGCCTCTGGTTCCAAAGTGTCCATCGGGCCTCTATTTCCAAACCATACTTAGAATATTTTTCAATAATCATGACCAGAGCTCCTCTGGTCTTTCTACCAGAGCTTTTGGTTAGTCGACCAGAGCCTCTGGTTCCTTGACTAGAGCTTTTGGTTGTACTTATGAAAGCCAACCAGAGCCCCTCTTGTTTGTTTTATAGAAATTTCTAAGTATAGAGACTCTTTTGAAATATCATTTTAAAATTATAAATATAGCACTAAGCTTGTTTCTAAAAGATATAAAGCTTATTTTCAAACTAATAATTTATAAAAGATTTTGCATTATTTTAAATCAATATCCAGAATCCTCTTGTTCTATTATGAGGCTCAATCAGAGCCCCTCTGGTTCCTTGCAAGGTACAACCAGAGCTCCTCTGTTTCCTCATAATCAATGCTTTTTATCCAAAGCATATTACTCACAATCAACAATCATGAACTATATTATCTCCAATCTCATAACATCATTACCATCATTTCTACTAAAGACAACATCTCTAAATCCTCAAATCACCAAGAAATGAGAACTTAAATCTGTTGTAACTTTAATAGATATCATAATAAGAGTTAGGCCATGCAGACAACGACCAACCTTATATCCTCCCAATAATCCCCTTTTTATGATGTTCCACCATTATATCCTCTCATTAATTCATATGAAGTAGTTCATCCAAAGACAGACCTCAGTCATATATGTCAGAGTGAACCTGTTCATAATTTCCCAAACCAATCCTGGTTTCAACATAGGATTATACTCAAAACCTTCTATTCTCAAGAAGAACCTGTTCTCCCAAAACAGTGTAAAACTCTGTTTTTCTGTAAAACTCTTTCAAACTGTTTTTAAAACCCATATACTGTTTAATTCTTTCCAAAACAGTCCCAAAAATAGATTCAAACAACAATTTCTCAAAGGCTGTTGAAGAACACAACTTTGTTTCATATTTATCCAGAAACAGATTCCAAAACAATAAATCATAAAAACTGCTGAAGACAGTTTATCATCTTAACCTCAAAACCAATACCAAAACTCAACAGTTGATACACAAATATATGAGGAAATTAGTTTCAAAACCACTCACCTTATCAAACAGATTTCTTGATGATAAACACACAACAAAAGCTTTACTCTAACACATAATCTTCAATTACTTTTGAAGCAACAATTCTTGAAGAACACCTTATCTCGCACACACAGGTTCTTTTCTAACAAAAATGACAGTGATAAGGATAACCTTATCCAAATTTTTCTTTAAATATCCTCACCTAGGCGGTGGAGGATTTTAATAATATAAAATTGGATATGACGGCGTGGATTTTATTATTTTAAAGACCTATTTGCTTCATTACTAAGGTATCAYTATCTYAATAAAATATTCATATTATCCAAACATGTATGCACTTATTTCATGTATCATGTATTGTTGCCACATTCACGCATACCATCATATAATTTACCAAATAATCACGTAAAATTTACCTTGACCCAGGTTATCTGAAACCCGGTTATAACATAAATATAGCTCTAAATATAGGTACCCTACAAAGGTGCTAACCTGATGCTCCAAGAATGACGGATGTCACAACTACTCGTGTCACCCCACCTAGCTACTCAAGTATCTCACAAAAGGTGCTTGTTTCATGTATCATGGAGAATTATCATATAATCTATCTATTGTTCATTCGGAAGATTTAGATATTAAAAAAGAAGACACACCTCCGGTCTTCAAACTTCATTCTATGCACATTGAGTCTATTGAGCCATATATATCTGAACACTATTTTCTTTCACATTCACGAGTCTTCGTGATTCAAATTCCATATCTTTGTGATATTTCCAAAACAGTTTGAGAAATTAGTTCTAAAACTTTACTTCAGTGATAACTCGAAATCCTATCAAAGATTCACTATTGCCAACTCTGAACATAGGGCACACAATTATTTTTAATTATTATGATAATAGTTGCTAAATGTGCATCTATTTTAGACTATTAGCCAACTTTCAAGGGGGAGAAATTGCTCATGGTGATAACGATATTTTTAAGAGGGAGAGAATGTTATTCTGACAAAGTTATCTTTTTGAGGGGGAGAAATCAAGTGTGTCTATCTTTGAGAATATATAAAGTTGTTTTGTCAATGTTTTTGATTGTTCATGATGCTCATGATTCTCCTAATCATCATGACGGAGAGAAACATTATCAAAGACATGAAGATATGAAGACTAAAAGAGATTGTGCAGATACTACAAGAAAGAAAGAATATTCAAAGTTTATGGAAGGGAAAGTTTGAATTTAAATCTTTTGAAATCTATGGTTGAAAAGCCATAAGGTTTAAAGATTGTAGATGTGATGAAAAAGATTGATATTGTTTTGAAGTTGATGTTAGTGATTTGTGTTGACTTATTTGTGAAAGAATTTTTGGATGTTTGAAACAGAGTTTTTGATAAAGTTGGATTCTTTCGTGATATGAAGGTGAAAAATTTAGTGCACATAGTGTCAAAGCTTCAAACCTGCATGTAAGAAAAAAAAACTTATCTGGTGTTTCAAGATGTATTCCTGAAGTGTAGTTGATTGTTGACTGAAATGTTTTCTTGAAGATCTGTTGACTGCTATTGAAGACCTCAAAAGAGAAAATTTATGAATGATTTTAAAGATGATTTCAAATTGAAGATTTTGCTTTAAAGATGGTTTTTTGGAAAGTGGAAATTGTTATTTTCAGGTTCAACTTATTCAAAGGTTGATAAAGTTTTATCGTCTTCATAAAGAAGAGTTTGTTAAAGACTTATGATTTGGGGGAGATTGTTAAATTCAAAGTTTAGTTGAAGTCTCATTTTAAAGAGTTCTGATAAA
This sequence comes from Cynara cardunculus var. scolymus, assembly GCF_001531365.2. Taxonomy (NCBI): domain Eukaryota; kingdom Viridiplantae; phylum Streptophyta; class Magnoliopsida; order Asterales; family Asteraceae; genus Cynara; species Cynara cardunculus. The sequence continues at coordinate 37,411 of NW_020201255.1, read as the reverse complement.
TACTGATTTGTGATCTCGAATCCAAAGGAGAGATTGTTAGGCCCAAAATATGTTGTATCCGAGATCACTAATTATGAAGACGAGAGTGAAGAATGAAGAGGTGAAAGCTTCCAAGTCAAAGTCGAAAAATAGTCAAAATTCATGTAATGTAAATGTTTGAAATTGTAGTTTTACTTTGAATTAGTCAATCCATATAAATAGCTTGTAATGTTTGTATAGAATAGAGAGAGCTCATTTTGATAGGTTTTAAAGTTCATATATTAAGACAGTTCTTAGAGAGAGAAACAATCAATACATATGATTTGAGTTTAATTCTTTTTCTTGATTGTTTTAGTTTACTTGATACTTGATCATAATGGAATTTTCAAGTTTGAAGAAGAAAATCAACTACAAAGGACAATGCTAGAAATAAGCCACATTAATCTCCTATAGTTGATACAAAGTCATTTGTTTCCAAGACTAATTTGTCTTATTTTGTCAGGTCTATTAATCAACTGATCAATTTGAGCCAAGGAAAGATATGTTGTTCAAGTTGTGGAACGAATGATTTTGTAAATGAGAGGTATGTGAATAGATGGTATGGTACATACAATATCACCGACTCCCTAATTAATGATTTTAAATCTAACCTCTGAGGACCCAATAAAGCTTGGGTACCAAAATCATTTTGATTTGTGTTCAAGAATTGTCACGTGCATTCTTATTCAGATTATTCACATCACATGACTGAACATTAAAAGGTTATGCTACATTTGAGGGGAAGTACCAAATAATATTCAAAGACAAGAACAAATATGAAGAAAGACACTATGCAAAAACGTAAAGACAAAATATTATGCAGATTTTATGAAGGAGAAATAATATTCAAAGACATGAGAAGTAAGTGTTGATGTTCAAGGAAGCTAATGATTCTTCATATATGGCGAAGGGATTAAACTGGTATTTTGGTTGTTGAATTAGTTCATTGAAGAGAAATACTTTGAATCCAAATATTTTGAGTCTGAGGTTGAAAAGCCATTGGATTTAAAGATTATAGAGGTTGTTGAAAAGGTTTGAGCTTAGTACACATAGTGTCAAAGCTTCGAGCCTAAACGTCTAAAGCTTATCTGTTGATTGAAAAATATTTGTTGACTGTTTGAAGATTATTTCAAGACAATTTCAAAGTGATGTTTTTGTTCTGAATAATATATTTGTTAAAAGGGGATATTGTTATTCTTCGGATATGTTTTGTTGACAAAGTTTGATTGTCTTCAAAAGGAGGAGATTGTTAGTGTATTGATATTTGTTGAATTGTACTCTCGAATACAAAGGAGAAGATTGTTAGGTCAAATATTATTGTATTCGAGAGCACTGTTTATGAAAACAATTGTTGAAGATGGAAAGGTCAAAGATTAAAGTCAACATGGTCAACAAAAGTCAACATTATGTTTAATTGTTAGTTTGAGATCTAGTTTAGTTAAATGTATAAATAGCTTGTTAATGGTAGTTTGTAGTTAGATTTTAACGTACATTCATTTGTTACATTCTAAAGAGAGAAGTTAAAGAAAAAACTTGTATTGAGAGAGTTTATCAATATACATGATGATTTGATCACTAGATTGTTCTTCTAGATTGTTGAGTTACATTGTTATCTGATTACTGGGATTATCATGTTGCTTTCAAGTGATCTAGAAAAGACACAACTCAAAAACAATAGGTTTCAATTTGATAGAATCCCAAATTTATGTGATTCCAAAATTGCCATCGGCATCACTACTAATCTAGTGATGTAACACCCCACATCATACATTGCATAAAACACATACTTCATTTAGAGAAATACATATATTACTTCACTTAGGTCCCATAGTACAAGAAATTAATGTACGAAGTACACAATAAAAAATTCCAAAATACAAAATCTTGTACTACATAACATATATCTTCAAAAGTATATTTATCCAAAAGCTGATCTTCATAAGGTTAAGCACATAGGAAAATAATTACATTTTCCCCTTTTCTTTACTATCATGTAACCCAACTGTTCCTTCAATACATATTAGAAAGACAAAATGAGGGTTAGACCTGAAGGTCTAGTGAGATCCCTTTTTCCTTGTAATTGCAGGGTGAAGATCATCAAAAACTTTATTTAAAATAAACTTTTCATATAAACAAAAACATAATCTCATAGTTCACAATGACCAGCGCCCTTCTGGTTCTAAAGGCCAAATTTGACTAAGGAATAGTTTATTTAGCAAACAGTAGGGCCAGAGCTCCTCTAGTTCTACATAACTCTTCATCAAAAGCACGGTTATTCAAAACCTCTGGACATAAGCCAATTATCCCCTTCTCAATAACATCATTACTATCATTTCCAATAAGAACAATATTCTTGAATCTTTAAATCACAAAGAAATAAGTATTAAGAGCCATTGTAATCTTAAGTGATATAATAGTAAGAGTTGTAACAACATTCACAAACACAAATGCCACCCTTATATCCAAAGGTACATCTCTCCTTGATATGCCACCCTTAAATTCGAAGGTACACCTCTCCTTGATATGCCACCCTTATCCCATGGTACACCTCTCCTGGAAATGCCACCCTTATTTCCTCATCAAAATATATAGATTATTTCCGATAAGGACAAACCAAAGTCACAACCATCCTGAAGGAACATCATCTATAGTTTTTATATCAAAACATTAGTTCCTTAATCCACTCCCTGAATTCAAAACCCTTTATCTCTTAAAATAAAATATTACTTTGTTATATCCCAGATCTGACAGTAGAACGATTTACACTAGAAGTTTGTAAGAGTAAGTAAACAAGAAGATTAAACAGAGAAATAGCGGCTGCTTTTCATTTATTGAAAGTAGAGATTACAAACTCTCAAGAAACCCTAATCGACTCTCATATGATTTTGAATCTATGTATTACAATGAAGTTTTTCTATCTGCTCTYGTASATATTTCTCTATCTCTAACACTCTATTTATAGGCAGTAACCTACCAAACCTAGATAAGATTAATGCTATCCAGAACAGGAATAGCTTTATCCAGATAAAGGAAACTAAAGGTAGTCATCTAAAAGATAACAGAGGACGGCACAGCCAGAGAGTCTCTTGTCAAATAGAACAGAGGCTCTGTTAGCATCACCAGAGGCTCTGTGAGCATTCACAGAAGCTCTGGTCTTCACAGAGGGGTTCTGGTCCAAGGGACTTGGAGTCCAAGAACTCTGATCTGCATAGAATCTCACAGAGGCTCTGGTCTTCACAGAAGCTCTGTAGTCTCTGAAAGAAGCTCTGGTTATCCGGGACTCTTTAGCACAGAGGCTGGTCTTCTAGACTTTAGACGTTTTGGC
>NW_020201255.1:13379-32684 GCF_001531365.2 Cynara cardunculus var. scolymus | reverse complement strand
TAGTCTCTGAAAGAAGCTCTGGTTATCCGGGACTCTTTAGCACAGAGGCTGGTCTTCTAGACTTTAGACGTTTTGGCGCAGATACTTCTTCAGTTCGTCTTCTAGCTCTGGATTGTTTCATGAAACTTTTTCAARTTAATTATTAGCTTTAAAAATAAAGCTAACATACTTCATTTATTCAGATAGAAACTAGTATTTTTTATATTACCAACACAATCCAACTTGTACGGATGGCTTGTATCTGTTCAAGCTCTTTCGGTCAACACATGTCCGGACAGGCTTGGCTGGACTCCCCATCCGGACAACAAAACAAGACAATCCGGTCATACCTTCTTCGGACGACATAGTAACCGAGCACAAAATCCTTATCGGTCAAAAGTGATCGGACACACCCTATATTCGGACAATACTGCGGTCGGACATCCCCTATCCGGACAACACTATGTCCGAGTACAAATTCATCATATTTAAATCTGATCAACACTGTGACGGGGCTTACTCCAATCCGGTAAACACAATGGCCGAAGATGAGTACTAATTGATCAAATAAGATATTCAAGAACATGGTAGTGATTTCAATATAGCAACTATAAACCATTAACAAATCATAGGCGAAGGATGTTTGAAAACACTCACCTTATGCAATTATCAAAGTTTTGAAAGAAATGACAATACGAATCAGAATGCTTCCAAATGTCCAATTCCAAGATTAGCAAGCAAAAACCCTTAGAGAAACTTTACTCACGATTTCTTTCTAAATGTGGCAAGAAGTTGCCTTTTCTCAAACACTAATATTTATACCCTTCCTTTAAAAAGGAAGGCGGCTGAACTTAATGCATGTTTCTCAATTAACACCCACGCATCATATGTACTAATTATGCATGCAAACCATGCACCCTTTGAATATACACCATATACTTTTATGAACATATACATTTATATTTTCTCACCACCCTTTTTATGCATGAAAATATACACATACTCACATATTAATCTTATGTATGCATGTATTCATATGATCAAATATAACAATTTATCACATAATTGCATATCAAATAACCACATAATAATTACCTCAGGTAATAACCAGAACCCAATTATCATATTATCCACCCCTCAAAAGAATTTCGTCCCCGAAATTCATTCAATCAAATAGCCATGGATATTTGATTCTCAATTCAGATTCTAATTCCCATGTTGCTTCTAAACATTTATAGAAACACCACTACACTTTTACCAAAATGATATATTTGTTCTGCAACATCCTGATCTTTCGATCAGTTACATCTTCTGATGTTTCCACGAAATTCAGCTTGCTGTCTAAATCAAGTTCTGGAAGCGGCACTGCTAGACTCGGATCTGCCAAACATTTTTGTACATTAGACATGTGGAAAGTGTTATAGATCGAAATAAGCTTCTCTGGTAGTTCCAACTGATACGCAACCATTCCAACTCGCATTCATATTCTGATTGGCCCGATATATCTTGGATTGAGCTTACATTTCTTACCGAATCTGACTACATATTTCCACAGTGAGACTTTCAGGATCACATGATCTCCTAAAAAGAATTCAATCGACTTACAATGTCTGTCAGCATAATTCTTCTAACTGTCTTGGGCTATTTTAATCTTATCTCTGGTTTGCTCAATTTTCTCATAAGTAAATTGAACAATTTCTTACCCTGTTAATTGTCTTTCACCCATATCATTCCAACACAACAGCGTTCTGCACTTACGACTATACAAAACTTCATACGGTGTCGCTTGAATGCTGGAGTGATAACTATTGTTGTAAGCAAATTCAATCAATGGTAGGTGATCTTCCCACGATCCTTCGAAATCTATAACACAAGCCCTTAATGTAACACCCCACAAAACATATTGCATATAACACAAACTTCATTCAAAAGAAATACATGTATTACTCTACTTAGGTCCCAAATTAACATACAAAATAAATAACTCAAAAATTCCAAAATACAAGTTCTTGTACTAGTTAACATTTATCTTCAAAACTAGGTTCATTCATAAGTTGATCTTCACATAGTTAAGCACATAGGAAAATAATTACATTTTCCTCTTTCCCTTACCATCATGTAACCCAACAGTTCTTGCAATGCATAGAAATACAAAACGAGGGTTAGACCGAAAGTGTTGGGTTCAAGTTTATGCTTAAATGTTGTACTCAAGTTCTCCCATTGTAATATTTTTGTAATCGTTACCATTTACTATTTCCTTTGTATAAATAGGATTTAGTCTCTTAATTGTCATTAGTTCAGTTCATAATTCAGATTAGAGTTGTTAATCATTTGTACTTTCTCTCAAGAAATACAATACAGTATTTGGTGAAATTCTCTCTCTACTCAATCTTGTTCTTGTTTTTGAAGATTAAATCTGATTTGTATGATTTTACCCAGAACCTCATGAACTTCAAATAACTTACAGGTCGTGACCGGAGGTTGGTAAATCGGACAGAGCTTAACCGGGTTTGTTTAAATTTTCCTTTTCCTATTTCAGATAAGGCATTGAAGTTTAAGACTATTTGGAGAGTAAAAGAAGAAGACAAATCATGAACTCAACAAAAGATGATTAAATTTACTAAATCTATATTAAAAGATTCGACATTGAATAATTTTTTAATAAGATATTCAGTTGATGAATTGTTTGATATAAGAAATAGTAAAAATAATTGTTCTCCATGTAAAGTGAATGAATTACTTAAGTCTTTTACTTCGTTTAAACCTTATCATTTCATGCATTCTGCGCTTTCAGTTTTATCTAAGAAATTGCATTTTAAAGAGCGTTGGTTTGGTACCTATAGTATACCACCAACAAAAACTTAGCTTAAAGGTCCAAAACTAAAATGGGTACCAAAACCCAATTGATTCACTTTTGCAGGTTAACCGGCATGTGTGGTTCTTAGACTCCGGATGTTCTAAGCACATGACTGGTAGAAAAGAACTTTTAGCTAACTATGTTGAATGTTTTGGAGGTACGGTAAGGTTTGGAAACAATCAATACGCACCTATCCTTGGATACGGTGACATAATTTCTGGGAACTTATCTATTAAGAAAGTGTCGTTTGATGAAGGACTTGGACATAATCTGTTTAGTATAGGTCAATTCTGTGATAAAAATCTAGAAGTCTATTTTAAAGCTAACCAATGCACCATCCGAACTACTGATGGTAAGGAGCTCTTAGCTGGAATCAGAAGATCAAATCTCTACACGATTGACCTATCAAATACATAAGTGGATACTGACGTCTACTTGATATCCAAGGCATCTTTAAAGCAGAATCTACTATGGCATCGACGACTTTCACACTTAAACTTCAAGTATCTTAACATGTTGGTTTGTGACAACTTGGTCAAAGGCATCCAATAACTGAAGTTTCATAAATACCACGTATGCGGTGCATGCGAGATGAGCAAACTGAAGAAAGCTTCACACAAGCTGAAGACAGAGTTCAATACCGAACGTCAACACTTACTCTATATGGATCTTTGCGGTCATATGCGAATCCAAAGAATCAACGGTAAAAAGTATGTGCTGGTCATAGTCAATGACTATTCCAGATATACCTGGGTTCATTTTCTGCGGTCAAAAGATATAGCGGCCGACACGATTATTTCATTCTTGAAGACAGTTCAAAATAATCTGCAACTTCAAGTTCAGAAAATCAGAACTGACAACGGAACTGAATTTCAAGAACAACACACTCGGTTCATTCCTCGAATCCATTGGTATTTCACATACATTTTCGGCAGCCCGGTCGCTGCAACAAAATGGTGTCGTTGAGCGAAAGAATAGAACATTGGTGGAAGTGGCACGGACATTGCTTACATGTTCCAGTCTTCCATTATTCTTATGGGCTGAAGTAGTAGCGACTGCTTGTTTTACCCAGAACCGCTCTATTGTAAACAAAAGGTTTGGTAAAACTCCGTATGAAATAATAAATAAAAGAATACCTAATATCAAATTCTTCCGAGTTTTTGGTTGCAGGTGCTTCATTTTAAATGACAAAGAGGACAGAGGGAAATTCGCTGCTAAAGCTGATGAAGCAGTCTTTGTTGGCTACTCAAAGACATCTRCCGCRTATAGGGTCTACAATAAACGGACCAAAATCATCAATGAAAGTGTAAACATATCCTTTGATGAAGTCATTGATKTGGCTTCTGAACAATTCAGTTCAGGACCCGGGCTGATAATTAACACTACGCGAAAAGCTGATCAACCTGAGTCGTCTAATAATGAAAAAGTTGATTTAGATTCCTTATTTGAGAACTTTTATGAAGAATATTTTGAAAATAAATCTAATAAGTCTAATGTTTTGTCCAGGGATAACTCAAGTGAACAACAGTTATCTGGTCCATCTCCCGATGTGCCAGTAACTTAAACAGAAGAGGAAACGGAAGTAGTGGATGAAGAAATAGAGATGGAAAATCCGAACAATCCTGTTCAGCGTGAAGAGGGTGAAAATTCTGAAGTGCAAGAGGTATCGGTCGAACAAGACGATAATAATTCACCTCAACCAGATATTCAACCTATTCCAGTTCCTAATATTGAACCTTCATCTGAACCCGTTCCTATAAACTCCTTAAGTACTTACACTGATCAAAACTCAAATCAAAGCTCCTATATTCCCCTACCTCATAGCAAGAAGTGGACTCGAAATCACCCAATACATCAAGTAATTGGTGATCCATCAGCACCCATTCGTACACGGTCTGCGACGGCTAATGATTGTCTTTATTCCATGTTCTTGAGTACTATTGAGCCAACTAAGGTTTCCGAAGCCTTAGCTGATCCGGATTGGATATTAGCAATGCAAGAAGAGCTGAACCAGTTCGAAGCACTCAAAGTTTGGATATTAGCAATGCAACAAGACGATTATCGGTACTAAATAGGTATTCAAAAATAAAAAGGACGAAGATGGTGTTGTGGTAAAAAATAAGGCCCGACTCGTCGCTAAAGGATATAATCAACAAGAAGGCGTTGACTACGACGAAACTTTTGCCCCGGTTGCAAGGATTGAAGCAATACGAATGTTTTTGGCGTACACGGCACACAAGAACTTCACGGTGCACCAGATGGACGTCAAGACAACATTTTTGTATGGTCTTCTCAAGGTGGAAGTCTATGTCTCACAACCGAAGGGTTTTGTTGATCAGTCAAAGCCAGATCATGTCTACATCCTTGACCGAGCTCTTTACAGTCTTAAACAAGCTCCGAGAGTGTGGTATGACATTTTATCAAAGTTTCAGGTAAAGTTAGGCTTCTCGAAAGGTAATATTGACACAACCCTTTTCATTAAAAAAGAAAAGTCTGATATTATTTTGATACAAATTTATGTAAACGACATGATATTTGGATATACAAACCCCAAATACTGTAAAAACTTTTCTGCCTTGATGGTTTCCCATTTTAAAATGAGTATGATGGGTGAGCTGAACTTCTTTTTAGGTCTTCAAGTAAAATAATTATCTTCGGGCATCTTTATTTGTCAAACAAAATATATTTTAGATATCTTGAGGAAATTTAATATGGAAAACTATTCATCTATCAAAACATCTATGGCTCATGGAACGAAAATCCATGTTGATCCTTCTGGAAAAGCTGTTGATCGAAAAACATATCGAGGCATGATAGGTTCTTTGATGTATTTGACGTCTTGTAGACCTGATATAATGTTTTCAATACATCTTTGTGCCAGATATCAGGCTAATCCAAAGGAGTCCCATCTAAGTGTCGTTAAGCGCATTTTTCAATATCTTAAAGGGACTGCTAATCTTGGACTCTGGTATCCCAAGGGTACTAGTTTTGAACTGACAGCTTATTCAGATGCAGACTGTATGTTGGACAAGAAAAGTACAATAGGACATCTACAGTTTTTGGGAGACAAGCTAGTCAGCTGGGCATCAAAGAAACAGAACTACGTTTCCATTTCCATTGCCGAAGCAGAATATGTAGCTGCTGCAAGCTGTTGTTCTCAAGTGCTATGGATGCAGACACAGCTCAGAGACTACGTGTTTAATTTTAATAAAATTCCAATTTACTGTGATTCCAAAAGTGCTATTGCCATTTCATGTAATCCTGTTCAACACACTAAAACCAAGCATATAGATATCCGGTATCATTTTATTAAAGATCATGTAGAAAAAGGAACCATTGAACAGTATTTTGTAAATACATAATTTCAATTAGCCGACTTATTTACGAAAGCTTTAGATGAAAAACACTTTAACTTTCTTGTATCTAAGTTAGGTATGTTGAATTTGAAAATTTGAATTTTTATTAAAAAACAGTTCAATTTATTGAATTGTATTTAATTCAAATTCATTTGGTCAAATATCTGTATTTTTTTAATACAAATCAGTGTTTCAATTTTTCTATCTGATTTTAAATTTCTTGATCGTGGGGATCTATATTTGTGGGGGAGTGTGGTTTTTTATCTGTGTTTTGAATAACTGATCATATTTTATAGGGGAGTGAATTATATCTGTATTGAACTAACAATCTATATTTTTCTTATAGGTATTTTGAGCTTTATCTAATTTTTTGAAAGATGTAGAGTTTAGAAATATAAGTGTTTGGCCGATTTAGTCTAATCCGAACAACACTTGTCCGATTTATTGCAAATCCGGACAACACTTGTCCGATTTAGACTAATCCGGACAAAAGGCTATATGATAAACTCTTATCCGGATAAGGTTAGATATGTTTTACAAGGGATTGAGCAGATTAGTAAATCGCTTGTTTTCTTTGACCGGATTCTTAAATCGCTTGACTCGTTTATTCTTTCAAGTCCTTAAATCGATCATTTCTTGAGCGATTTAGTCTTTCTTTTGAGCGATTAAGTATTATTCTTTGAACGATTTATCTTTTAATCGTTTGAACCTTGAGCGATTTATTCTTAAACCGGACAAGTTTTGACCGGTGTTCGTCTAAATCGCCTATGCCTTGAGCGATTTAGTGTCCGGATTATCACTTAGTTGATTCTTATTCCATAAATCGGACACCTCTTGATCGATTTATTCTAATCCGGACAACCCTTAAGCGGTTTAGAATTTAAACGTTTTTTGACTTTGACTATAAATAATCGATTTATTTTTTACTCCCATTACTATTCATCATCGTCTCCGGTCGAATCTCTGGTTTATCGCTCATGCTTTCAAGTTCATCGATTCGAATCTCTGTTTCATCTCCATTCTTTCTTTAAGGTTTCTATTTGTTTCATATTCAACAACTATTGTTACTTTCTTGACCATATTGACTTCTTGGACAGATCTGGACATTAATTTTGGACTGGTTGAACTGTTTAAAACAATAATGGTGAATCTAATACAATTTTGATGTGACTCGAACTAAACGGCTAAATAACTAAAATTAGTCTAATCTCAGATATTTGTTTCTCATAAAGTTGTTTGTTCATGTTTAATCGGTTTTCCTTAGGTTTGATTTAGATTAGGGTTTGTTTTTTACCGGATTTCTCACCGGAGAAGGTGACCGGAGAAAACTCCGATCAACCTTAATCCGGTTGAGTTTGTCCGGATTATGTTTTCACTTAGATATCTCTTTTTTCTTTGTTGACCGGATATGTAATCCGGTCACCAAATTTTTTTTTTCCTTATTTTTTTGAATTTTTTTTGCATTGTTTTACTTTTATTTTGGGTTAATTTTTTTAGAACTTGTAGATTTTTGTTTACAAATTGTTTAGTATTTTTTGTTATTTTGTTGTTTACAATTTTTTAAGTCTGTTTTTTTTTAAATACTTGAATAATATGGGTTCTAATATTTTAGATTTCTTACAGGTTAATGGCGGAACACGACATCAATCTGACGAGGAATCTCACATTCCCTCGGTCAGATCTGATAATATCCTAAACCCCCCGTCTAACCAACCCATACCTTCTGAAAATCTTTTTCCCCAATTCAAATACTTTGAAATAAACCAAATAACCATGCCTTTAATTTCGATATGCCTGCTGAATATCAGATAATTCCCGAAACACTAAGAGGACACAATATAGCCTACTCCCTGTCAGCGAATACACCTGTCCCAATGGTGTACTTACAACAGTTTTGGAGTTTGCTTACTCTGGCAAAAGACGACGACACACTTTACTTTGAAGGAGCAGTTGATGAATATGTCAGCCGTTTGACATTAAAACGTTTAAGAAGAATTCTACGACTCCCCGGACCAGACTCTACCGGATATGAAGAATTTGTAAATGATGCCCAACTGTGCCTACACATCAAAAGGTTAGGATACTCGGCAGAGTTGACTAACCTATCACAATTCAAAAGACGTATTCTGCCATCTATCTGGCATTTACTGTTCTACATTCTGAACAGATGTCTGACGTCCAAGACTGCTGGGATAGATACATGCAGCAGTTCTTTCCTCAAATTCTTTCATGGGATAGTCTTCTCGTGCAATTATGACTATGCCCTGGTAATCTGGAATGAACTGGTGGAGCTTGTGAACGCAAAAAGATTCCCTTCTAAAGCCAGAAAATTCGTGCCCTTTCAGAGATTTCTACAACTCTTCATTAAGGCGATGATGAATGCAAATGAATACATTCCGGCTAGATCCAATGCTGAAATAGGGCCGACATTCATTATGTCTAGAATCCGACAGCATAGCAAAGTCGAAGACTTGGATTCTATAATGGAGATACCACCAGAGCTTTTTTCCTTGGCTGATCAGACTGCTCAATGTGTGATAGACTATAAGAGAGTTATAGATCCTATAGTTCAACCAGAACCGGTTGAACTTACCCAGGGATCACCCCATGCCTCAGTTGAGCGAGAGGTGTTAGCCGTAGAAGAGAGAGTTCAGGAACAGGGGTTACCTGAACAGGGTAGTGTGCTGAGAGAAAATGAATTAGAGAGGGGTGAACAGGAGGGGGGAGCATCTGATCAGCAAAGTACTTCAACTGATAGTACTTCCACAACTTCTTCACATTCGGAAGATACTAAAACTGATAACCAGGCGGCTCTTGGTGATCATGATGGGGATGATGATAATAATGATGATGATGGTGCTGACGACCATGCTCAAACCATCCCTTCATAGAATATTCCAGTCGGAGCATTGGTTGATGATATTAACGACATTTTTCCAGAATTTCCTGCTCAATAGACTTGTCCAAGTCTACATTCATTGTCATTTGATGTTAAAGAATATGGACCAACATATGATGAATATGACCGTATTCTACAAGGAATTTCAATCGGAGAAGAAGATGAGGGAGAATCAGTTGAAAATGATGAGAGGATGTGTGAAAGGAACGAAGAACATGGTGAGGGTGTGAGTGGAGCATAAAAAGAATATCATGCTCCTTACCTAGCTGATTCACATAGTCGGGCACCCACATCTACTACTGACATTCATTCGTTGAATGTTGGTATTGAACAAGACATAGCTAGCCCAGCTATGCAAATGCACACCTAACCTATCTACTCAACTGGTTCTCAACAACCAGTTGTTTCACTTCTTCATGGGGATGTAGCACATATGCTAACTACTTCTCATTCGGAGAATGTAGTTATTGAAACAAGTAGGCCGCTGCCCCAGCCTATGACTTCGATTCAGTGCACCTCGAATATAGAGCCGATACACATAGGTACACACGAGTCATGAGCATATGTTGATCCAGTTGCAGTTCTTAGTGAACTTGTCGGAACGACCAGAGTGATGTCGATTGACATTTCATAAGGACCGGTTGGAAGTCCTACCAGTGCTATCAATATTCCAACACTGAACGTAGGCACAACAGTTTATTCAACTGTTGTTTTAACTTGTAATCTATATGATCCAAGTGTTAGTTTACCGAACTTCATGTCAAGGGAGTCTCTGGACGGCGCCCTAAAGGCTGTTCAAGACAACATGGATGCACAAATTGCAAGTCTGAAAAGACTTTTGAAGGGGAAAGAACAAGTCGAGGAAGAGCAACCATCTGCGCCATCACCGCCGCCTGTACCTGAGCCTCCGAGGGTACAAGAGCAAACGGTGGACAAACTCAAATCGCTGTTGTACGCTAAATTGATGGCATCACAAAATCCTGATGCTGAAGATGCAGACTTAGTTGGGCTCTTAAGACAACAACTTGATGATAACCCTCCCGTTAGAGCCTTAGAGTTTTTGGCTTTTCAAGATGTGGTTGCTTCTAGCTTCATCAAAGTTAGTAAGTTAATCACATCGAACACCCAAGATCTTAAAAGTTCAATGGATGCCCTCTTTGAACGGGTATCTACTCTAGAAGAGATGTGCAGATCTCAGGCCACCTCTCACAAAAGAAGGCATGATGACCCGGAGGATCCAAGTCATCATGAGGGGGAGAGGAAGAGACAGAGGGTTGCTGAGACGTCTGCTCAGGCTCTAGGTGTTGAAAGTGAGCCAACTAATCAAGATGTGAATGCTGAAGATTTTACCCCGGAGTCTACACAGGAAAGAATACTTGAGGCTATTATTGTAGAAGATGAGGAAGAAATGGAGACAAGCCCTACGATCGAGCCAATTGTTGAAAAGTCGGCGGACTCCACAGTAGGGACAAGGTTGTTATTGGACTTGTCTGCCAATATTGGTTTCAATGATGTGTTTTCTACTGTGCTGGGTAGAGAGCAAGATTTTGGAGACGATATTGAAAACATTGACGAGTCAACTGGCTTTACTTTGACTTTGAAGCCGACAAAAATGATGAAGATCCAGTTTTCCCAGTTTAGGGTGACCGTCAAACAGTGCCAGAATCCTCCACTACAGTTGTAGCTGGTACGTCTGACATTCCTGCTCCTAGAGAGTCTGTTGATTCTATAGAGATATTCACGAGGAATTATGTACCATTTGAAATTAGAGCCAATGTTCCAGGGTATGATTGGGAATCCAAGAGTCGTATCTTGAAGATATCTACTTTGGAATCTTCCTCCAACACCGTAAGGCTCTGAGTGGTGATAAAATCCTTGGTATCCACCAGGAAACCAAAGATTATTGCTTGGAGTACAAGCATTTTCTAAAAGCCAAGCGTCTTCCTGTTAGTGAAGTTCGTACCAAACATCGGGTTGTCACAATCAAACAAATCGATGCTCAAAAACTTCTGAGAGTCTGGTATCCAGTCTTTACTGTGACTAGACAAGATGGGCAAATCTGGAGGTTTAGTGAAGCTAATTTCCAGAACTTATATTTGGAAGACTTGGAGTACATGTACTACGAGATCATAAATATGACCAATAGGAAAGATGGAGCTCTGGTTGCTCTTGATGCAATTAAAAGGTATATGCGGTGTCATGTAAAGCTGGCTATGGTTATAGATGTTCAGATGGGTCTTGAAGATAGTCAAAGAATCATTAATCTAAAGAGACCTGACCAAGACTTAGAAGATATTGATGCTTATCCAGTTTACATGATTCTTGAAAAACCAGAGTTCGGAGTCATATACTTTGCTGAGCATCAAGTGAACAAGTTTATGAGATTCAACGAGCTAAACAAGTATTCAGACGGTACAATCAGACTGGTAAGACGGACACTTGACTTGAAGAGGGTGAACAATGACAGGGCTGCGGAGTCGAAGAGAATGAGCTCTAAAGAAAGATATCGGTTGATCAATGCCATAAATCTGCTCGAGGAGAAGATACAATACCAGAACGCTCTAAGGTGGTTGAAGAAATTCCTCGGACTTAGAAAGACAAAATTTACAAGAGTTCGAACTTGAATCGAAAGGGGGATAATATTGGGTTCGAGTATGCGCGTTATTGTTGTATTCAAGTTCTCCTTATTTTACATGCTTTGTAATAGAATAGTTTTATTCTTTCCTTAGTATAAATAGTAGTTTTCAATTAGCAATTCATTAATCATTCTGTAATATGAGTTTAGCTTGTATTTCTCTCTCAATCAATCAAGAGACATTTGGTGATCTACTCTCTCTTCATCTTATTCATCTTGTTCTTGAAGATCATTATCATTTTGTATGAGAATTTGGACATTTCAATTCATCACTTAGTCCATCTAGTTTTTCACCCGATTTAGTTGTAAATTGCTCAATAAGGAGTAAATCGCTCATTATATCGATTGCATAATTGTTCTTGTAGATTTGATTCTGTTGGTGTCGTAACCCTAGTTTCTTCAAATTCTACCCTCTTCGTACCTCAAAATCAAAATTGGAGACTAAATCAGCCGGCAAATAGGGCCATAATCAATGAAATAGGTTAGGATTTGAAGGTGTTCGAGTGATGTATCGAATGGGTTTCCTTATTCGAAAAATTCTGTGTTTTACTCGAAGAATTCTGTGTTTTACTCGAAGCTTAAATTGTTGACTGTTTTTTTTCCCGATTTTGGTGTTAGCATATTTGGACTTCTTCAAGAACTGATCATGTTGATTGTAGTTTAGATGAGTGTGTAGAAATTGTTGTTTCTACAAAAGAGGATGTTTCTGTTTTTGTCTCATGGTTCAAGACTTCTATGCTGCTATTTATGCACCAAAGCTTGATTCTTTCGTATAGTGTACTCAAGATATAAAAGCTATTTCACCTGAAGCATATAATTGGGTACTCAATAGTGAACCACATCACTGGGAAAATGTGTTATTTGATGGAACAACATAATTGAATTTGCATTGCTATGAGGTTGGGGAACATAGGAACTTTGCTGAGTTTTGATCAATGTAAGTATTTGGGGAGTTAATTGGAATAGGTTCAGGTGAAGGCTCAATATTTGGTAGTGAGGTAGGTTGAATATCTGACTGAGGTAAGGTATTTTCATCTTCAATGACCGACACCTCTGGCACGTCAGTATTTACACCCTCTTCATGCTGAACTGGACCGTCAGGAGTTTCCATCTCAATCTCTTCATCGACTTCTTCAGTTTCAGGTACTAGAACATCAGAAGATGGACCAGATAATCAATTAATTATCTCTCCCTTTGGATTCAAGGTCAAGACATTGTAAATCTGGTCTTCCTAAGTCTGATAGCCTCCTTAGTGCATTCTGATACTGCAATTTATCATAAAATAGATCCAAGGCATAGATTAGCAAATACCTATCGTTTGGACTCATCCTCTCCGACTCTGCAGCTCTATCGTTATCAGCTCTTCTTGTCTCAAGCGCCCGTCTCACCATCCTTATCGTGCCATCAGAATATTTATTCAGCTCACTGAACCTCATGAATTTCTTTATCCGACCCTTGACACTGTATAGCACCCTGAACTCTGGTTCTTCAAGAATTATATATAACGGATAGCCTTCAATATCTTCTAGCTCTTAATCAGGTCTCTTCAAGTTAATGGTTCTCTAACTGTCTTCAAGACCCATTTGGACATCAAGAACCATAGACACTTTAACATGACTCCGCATAAATATTTTAATAGCACTAAGACCAACAAGTGCTCCTTCTCTTCTGACCGTCATGTTCCGAAGTTCATGGTACATATGCTCCAAGTCTTCTAAATAAAGGTTAGAGAAATTAGCTTTGCTAAATACCCAGATCTTCCCATCTTGTCATGTAACTGTGAACACCGGATACCAGACTTTAAGAAGTCTTTGGGCATCAATTTGTTTGATTGAGATGACAATTTGTTTGGTCCGAACTTGGCTGATTAGGAGACGCTTTGCCTTGAGAAAGTTCTTGTACTCTAAACGATAGTCTCGAGATTCTTTATGAATCCCAAGAATCTTGTCAGCACTGAGAGCTTTGCGGTGCCGAAGGAAGATACCAAAGTAAATGTCCTCCATATAAGGTTCTCTGATCCTTGCACGATCATAACCTGGAACATTGGCGCGAATTGCAAACGACACATAGTTCTTTGTAAATATCTCAGTTGGATCAAATGCCGCTCTCGGATTTTCGGACGCACCAAGATCAACTACAGTGGAGGGTTCAGGCAAAGTCTGATGATCACCCTGGAATAGGAAGACAAGATCTTCTTCATTAATATCTGTTTCAAAGTCAAAATATACTCCAGTTGATTCATCAATGTTGTCAATGTCTTCACCAAAATCCTACTCTCCACCCAGTTCTCTAGCAAATGCTTCATTAAATCCAACATTGGCAGACAAATCCAGTACCGGCTTTTCAACCATTGGCTCGATCGCTGGATTTGTCTCCAAAACAGTCTCATCTTCCACAATTATTGGCTCAGTAGTTCTTTCCCTTGTTGATTYMGGGAYAGRAMTTTCRACRTTTACTGCTTGAGAAGTTGGCTCTCTTTCAACACTTTGAGCACGAGCAGACAACTCAGCCATCCTCTGTCTCTTTCTCTCCCCCTCATGATGATTAGGATCATCCGGATCATCATGCCTTCGTTTTAGTGAGGTGGCTTGAGCTCGGCAAGTCTCTTCTTAAATAGATACCCGTTCGGAGATAGCATCAATTAAACTTTACAGGGCTTGAGTGCTTGATGTAATTAACTTACTAACTTTTGAGAAGTTAGAAGCAACCACATCCTGAAAGGCCAAAAACTATGAGGCTCTAACTGTGGGATCATTATCAATAAGCTGTCGGAGGAGCCCAACCAGATCTGCATCTTTCATATCAGGGTTTTGTGTTGACATTAGTTTGGCGTATAAAAGAGATTTAAGCTCATCCACGAAATGCTCTTGTACCGTCGGAGGCTCAGGTATAGGCGGTGGTGATGGCACGGACGGTTGATCTTTTACTACTGGCTCCTTCCCCTTCAACATTGTTTTGAGACTAAGGATCTGAGCTTCCTTGTTATCTTGAACAGCCTTTAGGGTGCCGTCTAAATATTCCCTTGACACGAAGTCGGGTAAGATCACTCTTGGGTCACTTAGATTACTAGTTGAGACAACAGTTGAATAAACTGTTGTGCCTACGTTCAGTGTTGGCAAAATGGTAGCACAGGTAGGACTTCCGACCGGTCCTTCTGGTAGGTCTATAAACAACTTGGTCGTTCCACAGGTTCACTAAGAACCGCATTTGGAGCAACAGATGCTCTAGACTCTTATGTACCTATGTGTATAGGCTCTAAACTCGAGGTGCATAGAATCGAAGTCGTAGGCTGGGGCAGCAGCCTACTTATTTCAATATCTACATTCTCCGAGTGAGAAGTAGATAGAGTATGCGATAAATCCCTTGATGAATTGAAACAACTGGTTGTTGAGAACCAGTTGAGTGGTCGGGATGGGTGTACAAATGCATAGCTGGGCTAGCTATGTCTTCTTTAATACCAGCATTCAACGGATGAATGTTGACAGCAGATGAGGGTGCCCGACTAACTGTATCAGCTGTGATAGGAGCTTGTTCTTCATTTTGGTGCTTCACTCTCACACTCACCATCTTTTTCTCTGTCCTTAACACTCAACCTCTCAACATTTTCAACTTGAGCTCCCTCATCACCTTCCTCTACTGGAATATCTGAAACATCTTCCAACATACGATCATATTCATCAAATCTGCCCCCAAAGTCATCAACATTGAACGATAAAGATTGTAGACTTGGGCAAGTCTGTGGAGCTTCAAATTCTGGAAAAATATCATCAATGTTCTCAATCACTGCTCCAAGTTGAATATTCTGAGAAAGCATCGGTTGAGCAGGATTGACAACATCATCATTATCATCATCATCATGATCATCACCTTGAGCTGCCTCGTTATCGAAAATCGTATCTTCCGAACTTGTAGATGTTGTGGAAGTACTTTCTGTTGAAGTACTGTGCTGATCAGAGGCTCCCCGCTCCTCATCACCCCTCTCATTTTCATTTTATCTCAGCTCACAACCCTGTTCAGGTAACCCTTGTTCCTGAACTCTCTCAGCTAAATCTATACCCTCTCTCTCAGCTGAGGCATGGGTTGATCCCGATGCAAGTTCAACAGGTTCTGGTTGAACTATAGGATCTATTACTCTCCTATAGTCTATTACGACTAAGCCCTATAATCAGCGAAGGCAAATAGCTCGGGTGGGATTTCCATAATGGAGTCCAAATCTTCAACTTTGGTGTGTTGCCAAATACGAGTCATGACGAACGATGGCCCAACGTCATTGTTTGCCCTGGCCGGGATGTCATCGTTTGAGTTCAGCATGGCTTTAATGAATAATTGCAGAAATCTTTGAAATGGCACGAACTTCCTTGCTTTGGACGGAAACCGTTTCGCATTGACCAGCTCGACGAGTTCGTTCCATATTATCAGCGCATAATCGTACTTGCGCGTAAATACGATCCCGTGGAAGAACTTCAAAAATGAACTGCTGCAGATATCGATTCCGACAGTTTTTGATGTTAGGCATCGGTTGAGGATAGAGAAAAGTAGATGCCATATTGATAGAAGGGATCGCTGTTTGAACTACGACGGATTAGTCAACTCTTGCGAGTATCCTAATCGTTTGATATCACGGCAGAGTTTGTCGTCGGTTACAAGTGATTCAAAGCCTGTCGAGCCAAGTCCCAGAAGGCGTAGTATTCTTCGAAGTCGTTTTAGCGTCAAACGACTGACATATTCGTCTACGCTTGCTTCGAAATAATATGTTTCATCGTCTTTGGCAAGAGTTAACGTGTTCCAAAATTGCTGGAGATAAATCATCGGAACAGGAGAATGGGCAGAAAGGGCATATGATATCGGATGTCCGCGAATGATTTCTGGAATTATCTGGTATTCAACGGGCATGTCGAAGTTGAATGAATGGTTATTTGGTTTAATTTCGAGAAATTGGCTTTGAGGTAGTAAGATTTCTTCGGGAATGAGATTATTTGTGGGCTGGTTTGGGTTATTGATATTATCAGATCTGACCGAAGGAATATGAGATTCCTCGTCAGACTGATATTGTTGGTCAACCATTTATACCTATAAAAATTCCCAGAATATTAGATCCCGATTAAAGAAACAAAGCCAGTATCATAAAATCAAAACAAAAAATTTGTAAAAGAAGTTGAAAAGACTTTAAAAAACTTGAAAATCTAAAAAAAATAACACTAAAAAAATCCACTAAAAGAAAGTAACAAACTAAACAAAATTAAATCTAAAACTAAAAAAATATCTAAAAATTAAAATTATTCTAAAAAATTTTATCCTAAAAAAATTAATACTAAAAAAAATTAACTAAAAAAATTATTCTAAAAAAATTATACTAAAAACACAAAAAAATAAATAAAAAATTTGAAACTAAAAAATATAAAAGAATTCCACCCGGATTTGATATCCGGATGAAAAAGAAACAAAAAAAAATACTAAGTCTAAACAAAACAATCCAAACAACTCAACCGAATTAAGGTTGATCGGAGTAAACTCTGGTCACCTTCTCCGGTGAACAATCCAGTCAAAAAATTAAAACCCTAAAAACACTCAATTGACCAAAACCAAAACTTAACCTAAACCAAAAATTAAATTGATCAAAAATATATTTGTTAGATTCGATATTTGTCATTTACAGATTTAAGTCTCATTAGATCCAAAATCAAATTTTAACAAATTTTATTGATAAGATTCTTTTTATGGTTCGATTAAGAACAGTCCAAATTAGTCTCAGTCCAAGAACATATCGAGTCCAAAGAAGATTCGGTTTAAACCTTTGATGAAAATATGGATGAAACAAGAATCGATTGAACAAACTTTGAAGAACTTGGGTGATTTAACAGGCTAGAAAGAATGGCCAGAGACGACGATGAACAGTTGCGAACGATAACGGTGAAAGTAAAAAAGAGAAGTGTAAAAAACGATCACATATATATAGTCAAAGTCAAAAACCGTTCAAATTCTAAATCGCTCAAGTCTCATCCGGCTTAGGATAAATCGGACATGAGATGTCCTATTTAGAGTATATGAAAAACAACTAAGAGTTAATTCGGACAATAAATCACTCAAGGCACAAGCGATTTAGATGAACACTGCTCAAGAGTCATCCGATTTAAAATAAGTCGCTCAAGGCACAAGTGATTTAACAATAATTCACATAAGAGTCAATCGATTTAACAATAAATCGGTCAAAGGATAGGCGGTATAAGACTTAAATCGCTCAAGGAACGAGCGATTTAAACACTTCAAACGCACAAAGAAAACAAGCGATTTAGACATCCGCTCAATATCACCAAGTGAATTAGATCATCGCACAAGTCCTTGGGAAACATATCTAATCTTATCCGGATAAGAGTTTATCGTATAGCCTTTTGTCCAGATTAGCCTAAATCGGACACTGCTTTGTCCGGATATGCAATAAATCGGACAAAGTGTTGTCCGGATTAGTCTAAATCGGCCAAACACTTATATTTTTAAACTTTAAATTGTTTAAAAATTAGATAATGTCTAATAACTTGTAAGAAAGTTTCAAACCAGTTAGTTCATACAAATAAATTCCCTCCCCCTCAAAATATGAATCTGATAAAGAGATAAAATTTCACTCTTCCCCTTAAATATAGATTTACACGATCAAAGAATTTAAAATCAGATAAAAAATTGAAACACTAATGTGTATTAAACAATACAAATTATTTGACCAAATGAATTTGAATTAAACAAAGTTCAATAAATTGAACTGTTTTTAATAAAAATTCAAAATTTAAAATTAAGCATACCTAACTTAGATACGAGAAAGCTAAAGCGTTTTTCATCTAAAGCTTTCATAAATAAGTCAGTTAACTAAAACTCTGTATTTACAAAATACAACTCAATGGTTCCTTTTTCTACATGATCTTTGATAAAATGATATCGGATATCTATATGTTTGGTCTTAGTGTGTTGAACAGGATTACAAGATATGGCAATTGCACTTTTGGAATCACAATAAATGGGAATTTTATTAAAATAAAACCCGTAGTCTCTGAGCTGTGTCTGCATCCACAATACTTGAGAACAGCAGCTAGCAGCAGCTAGATATTCTGTTTCAGTAGTAGAGATGGATACGCAGTTTTGTTTCTTTGACGCCCAGTTGACTACTTTGTCTCCCAAAAATTGTAGATGTCCTGAAGTACTCTTTCTGTCCAACATACAACCTGCATAGTCTGCATCTAAGTAAGCTGTTAGTTCAAAACTAGTACCCTTGGGATACCAGAGTCCAAGATTAGCAGTCCCTTTTAGATAACGGAAAATGCGTGTTGGTCCCGTAAAGGTCTACAATAATAGAAACAGTTTGCAGAAGGGGGGGATGAATACAAACACAATATTTTCAAATTTAAAATATATATTGATAGAGAAGATCAATACAGATTTTACAAGATTGTTTGCGGAAAGATAAGGTAATGAAAACCTATCTAAACAATCTTTGGTAACACAGAGCTTTAGCAAATACAAGAAAAGAGAATGCTAAAAGAAAGATCTTTTACTTAAGCTAGAAGATGCTTGAAGTAAGAATAAGGTTAGA
>NW_020201255.1:10358-12974 GCF_001531365.2 Cynara cardunculus var. scolymus | reverse complement strand
CTAGTCTCTAATCTTCAGTTTCAGTCTTCGACGTTTGCTGAAGGTTCTTTGGTGTAAGTGTTGTCTTCTTGAAGCATTGTTGTCTCTGATGAATTTACAATGCAAGTTCTTCAGCAATCACTGAACATACTCAGTGATGATCGCTAGAACTGAAAATACAGAAACACAAATACAACGTGAAAGAGAAAAGGGATTATCATCAAATCATTGAGAGAGAGGATCAACAATCTCCCCCTATTTGATGATAACAAGATAACATAAAGAAGGCTATCTGATCAAATAATAGTAAGGAAAAGTTACATATAAAGTACATGTCCCTTTTTACTATTTTGGRATCTTTTTCAGTTTGGTCAGTCTCAGCTTGAGAAGTTTTCTTAAGTTATATCTAAGAAAATTAGAAGTACGGAAACTGAAACTGAAATCTTATTCACCGACTTATAGATTGTCAGTGAATGGAGAAAGTAACATTGGAACTCTTAGACTTGTGTCCCTATTACTTTTTTCAGGGTTCTTTTTCAGTGAAGTACATGGAATACTTTTTTTATTAATCAATGGAAATAATACAAGTATTACTATACATGTTCAGAATTTACAGAATGTAAATACAATCATTGAAAGAAGATATAGAAAAAGGATTTACAAGGAAAAGTGGATTGTTGTTAGAAAGAGAATCTTATTCTAGAACACTTAGATCTATGTAATCAGATACATTTTCACCAAGGTTTCTTCGACATAGGAATTACTTTCGTATCTTCAGATCGACGACTTTTCCAGGCATGCTATCATCTATCCAAAGCAAAAGACAAGTCAAGTGATCCATTGGACATAGATGTAGCTCTAACATTCTCTGAAATCTGACCTCACCTTCATAGTCAAGGAATATAACTCCTAACTCAGGTTTAAAATGCACAGAGTTGGGTGTATAGGGACCCTTATCTGGCAAGTCAAGATTCAACATAGAAATGTCRGTACTCATATGACCCTTCATGACTTCATCTAAGGAGAACTTTGTTTCATGTTCGTTCCTTAGGAATGGTCCATCATTAGGATCAGAGAGCTTTAGTTTCATCTTCCCACCTTTCTTCAGAGTTGGCCGGTCGGGGACCTTGACATACCTGGACATCCTTTTGATGAGCTTGTTGATGGTATCCTCGATAAGTGTCTTGTGTCTCGACTTGGATTGCTGAATGGCTTGTCTAATCTCCATCCATTCGTTGTATCCATAGCGGCCAAGGTAGGAAGGGTACTCGGTAACGGCATCAAGATTGTCCCTGGTGATGAGCATTGAGACCAGTGTTCCACCGTCTTTAGATCGTCCGCTGATGCTGACGCTGATGATTGGGCAGGGACTGAGTCTCTTTTTCAGCTTTGCTTCGCTCCACTACTTATCCTTGTCCTCTAGGTTCTGCTTCTTCTTGCGTTCAGCTTTTGCCATTGAAAGAAGTTTAGCATGGGCTTGGACAACATTCACCGTTTTCTCGAACTTCTTCTTGGGAAGGACTTTAGCAGCTAGTGACTTGACCAGCCTTAGGCTATCTTCAGTCTGCTTCTTTTGAAGCTCTAGCTCTTCTTCAACCCTTAATGCCTCGAGTCTTTCAGATTCAGAAAGGAAGTCAAACTCACCACCACTAGAGGTACGAAGAGGAATTTTTACTCTAGTCTGGTTGAGCGACTCCTTAAGCTGAGACATATGCTGGTCTGTTGGAGTAAAAGAGCTGGATTGATCAGATACCCACTTCAATCGACCGCAGGTTGTTGAAGGGATATGAAGTTGATACTCTGAAGTGATCACTACCTAAGAGGTAGAGTCTTGAAATAAGGTTTGTTGAGGGCTTAAGAAAACTGCCTTCAAGTTACCTTCTTCAGCGACCACCTTGCCTTTCGACTTGGGGTCCTGGTGCCCTGATGGAGTCGATTCGCCTTGCCTTTGCTCCCCCCTCGGATGCAGAGTCCCCGAGGGCAACACCTTTTCTGGAACTTGATGGTAAAGTCATCTTCTTCATCATCGTCGTCGTCACCATATAAATCATCTCGGTGTCTGGAATGACAGGTTCATCATCGTCTTCTTCATCCTCATCAACATCATCCCTAGGGATGGCTTCTACAACCTCAGCTTAGGCAGCTTCGATGGTAGGGATTACAGGAGCAGCAACTGTTTCTGCTTCGAGAGCCTTGGTTTCTACTGCATCTGAAGCTGATACTGGACCAACAGCCTGAGAAGCTGTAGGAGCAGCATCTGATGATCCACCAGCGTTAGACCTCATATCCCCCTCTCTGGCTAAGACTCGAGAGAATTGGCTAGAGAGTTCGTCCAAGCGCTGACGCTAGAGAACCATGGAATCCTCCATCCTTTGCAAAGACTTGGCTAGAGTTGTCGTTGCCTCACGCGTTTCATGGAGCTGAGCGCGATCATCGGCAGAGAAGGAAGGAGTAATCCCTGGAGCTGGTTGACGGACAACATCTAGGATTTGTTGAAGAAGACCAAGCTGCTGATCAGCTATCGCCTGAGCATCGTCAGCCCTGCTGTGAAGAACGACAATGGCATCGTTGTTGGCGTGAACAACTTCTTGGAGAGTCTGGAGCTGACTCTGAACTTCTTGAACATCCGCCTAGAGG
>NW_020201255.1:6925-9703 GCF_001531365.2 Cynara cardunculus var. scolymus | reverse complement strand
GACCAAGGAGGGAGGAGAAGAGAAAATGGTTGAAAAAAAGTCGTGGGTGTTCAGTGGTGGCGGCGCTGATATATACACTTTCAGTGATTTAGGTCACTGAGGTGATTGGTGAAGGTGCCACTGATACGACGGTGATGAGAGAAATCACTGAAGAGCTGGGATGGATAGCAGAAGATGCCTCGGGGGTAAGGCTTGTTTCAATAACTGAAGCCTTTTGAGAGGCCCCAGCTAGTAACATGGCTGTCCCTTTTTTGGCTTTCTGGGCTCTCTGAGGAGAACCAAGAGTTGGTTGAGGGGGTTATTTAGAAGAGGTTTTGATGACTGGGATAGACTCGAGGGGGTTTGCCCTTGTCCTAGTCACCTGAGAGGAAGAGATAGTGATGGACACAATGGAAGAGAGTGCCACATCACTGTCCCTCAGCTTATGATCCAGAATCCTGGATCCAAGCTGAAATGCTGGAAGGTTTCCTTCTTTGGGGTAAAGACTTTTAAAGATTTTAGTCAATACCATCGAAAGAAACCTAGTGTAAGGCACCATCTTTTCTCGCTGGCGCTTGTTCAGCTTCAGCACCAGGTCATCGAAAATGACCGCAACATAATTTATATTGCGACACTTAATCGCAGAAACGCCTATGATCAAGGAAATCCTGGAGGCCTGGTCCTGACCGCCAATCTTTCCACCAATGCACTGGATGAAGTGAGAAAATAGGTATTGCCAGACAACTGACATTTTTTTTCTCAATCTTCGTGAGGGATTGAGAGGAGCGTTAGAGTCCTTCTTCATTGGCCACTAATGGCCAATCGCATCGAGGAAGGAAATGATCTCGGCAGTGGATCTGTTGAAGGGACCCCTGGGAAGACGGAGAGCTGAACACAGTGTAGAAACCCCAAAATTCACTTCCATACGGTTGAAGGTGAAGTGGATTTGCTCCATAGTTCGTCCAGCTTCGTCTTGGACCTCGACGACTTCAGCAGTGTACCAGAACTGCTGGAGAATTTCCTTAACCATGAGAGGCTCATGGTTGAGAGCGTATCCAAGCAACGACTGTTTGAGGAACTCCGCCGCCTCTTGGTAGAAGGCTCTGGTTGAGGGTATCTCTAGCAAGGCAATGTGGTTGTTTGCCTTGATAGAGATCTCGTCAATGTTGAAGTTGACGTTCTTGGCAGCCATCTGTATTTTGTTAAAGAAACAACATAAACAGGAAGATATACGGTTAGAAATGTACCAAGAATGTAAGGTTAAAGACTATAGAAAAAGTTTTTGTACAAGGAAAAACTTCATTTGAAAAAACCATAAAAAATATGGGTTTTCAAGTAGAATGTGTATCAAGAAATAGATTTGTTAATCAAGAAGGAAGTTATCAACAATCTTTAGTTTAATGCATTAAGAGAACAATGTTCTTAATAAGATTAAACATATTTATTATAACGAAGAAAAAAAAAGAAAAAAAGGATTTTGACCTTTGTGATTGTGAAGAGGAAAGGTGGAAAGAGGGTTTGAAGAGTGTTCTTGCTTTGAAAAAGTATTAGCAGAGGTTCGTCTAATGATTTTTTAAAACGTAAAGAGAAAAGTTAAGAAGAAATCTCATATTTATAGGTAGGAGTAGAGAGAGAAGAAATATGAGAGAGAGGAAAAAGACGACGGTTCAAAAAGTGGTCATAATGAGTAATGTGCCACGTTCTCATCCACGATTGGATGTCATTTAATGAGGTAGCATAATGACAGGTCATTTTGTGCATCTCAATGCGTCGCTCACAGAAAACAGAGAATGTCGTCATAAAGACGATGCATTTAATATATTATTTTAAAAACAAAAATTGTTTTTAAGAATATGAAGAGTCATTCAGTTTAAAAAGTACTGAGAGACTTCATTTAAACATTTTATCACTGAAAACGAGAAAGTATTCACTGATGGTTTTAAGGCATCATGTTTTAGTGAAGAGAATCACTGAAACTGGCATTTAAAAAACTTTTGATCACTGAAGAAAAAAGTCAGTTGATCATTTTAGATTTTTAAGATAAAGTATAAAGATATACTTTAAGATGTGGTGAGTGTTGAGAATCACTAACACCACTGTTTAAAACATTTTATCACTGAAGGAGAATATCTAGTGAAGGTTTTAAGTTTTGAAAAGAGAAAAGTAATCATATCTTAAGAGTAGATATATTTACTCAAGAATTCAGTGTTAAGTATAGAGCACTGAATCATTTCACTTACTGAGTGATGTTTAAAAACTGAAGGTTAATCTTTAGTGTTCAACATTCCCAATTTGTTGATCAAGATATTAAATCTTGTCTCATCAAGAGGCTTGGTSAAAAGGTCAGCGAGTTGATACTCAGTTGGAACGAAGTGAAGTTCAATATCACCCTTCATAACATGATCTCTGGTAAAATGATATCGGATCTCAATATGTTTGGTCTTGGAGTGAAGAACATGGTTATTTGCAATTGCAATGGCACTGGTGCTATCACAATAAATAAGAACCTTGGAAAATTGAAGATCATAGTCAAGTAGCTGATTTTTCATCCAAAGAATTTGGGCACAACAGCTACCAGCGGCTACATATTCAGTTTCAGTAGTTGATGTGGATATTGAGTTTTTCTTTTTACTTGTCCAGCTCACCAACTTTCCACCTAGAAGCTGACAGCCTCCAGTGGTGCTTTTCCTATCAATTTTGCAACCTGCAAAATCACTATCCGAATAACCAATAAGGTCAAAACCTGAACCTTTAGGGTACCAAAGACCCATATTAGGAGTTCCCTTAAGATATCTGAAT
>NW_020201255.1:2594-4123 GCF_001531365.2 Cynara cardunculus var. scolymus | reverse complement strand
TAGTCCCTGAATAAGAAGAAGCTTTACAAGTTGAAGGAATAGATTTAGATCTATTTATCTTGTTAGACTTCTTAGGAAGGGATGCTGTGATAGTGGATTTACCTTTGTGTTTGCACCCAGAACTGAAAGGAGTTCCTTCAAGATGACTCTCAGTAAAGGAAGAGGACTGAGAGGAAGAAGTGTTAGGAATAGAAGAGACAAAAGTACCAAATTTAAGCATGGACCTGTCTTTAACACATTCTTGTTGATCATAGGAGAATCCTAGACCAGTCATTTTCTTGGCAGGGATCTGAGCGTTAATGATCTCAGAGGCCTTGAGGGAAGCTTTACACCATCCTTCAATGGTAGCTTTCTCAGCCTTGAGTTTAGCGATTACTCGCTCACGCTCAACAACAGCTTTCTCACGTTCAACAGTGATAGCCTGGTTTACAATAACCTGATTTTTAAGATTTTTCTCAACAGAGGTCAGTTCTTTGATCTTAGAATGACAAATCTTTAATTGCTCATGAAGATCAATGTTAAGTATTTCAGCTTTAGATTTGCCATTGAGGGCATTGTAAAGGTCAACTGTCAGCGTATCTAGTGCAGAAAGACTAGAAGAAGGTTCATTCAGGATACATACCTGAGTAACAGAAGATGGCTCATAAGAGGTAGATGCTTTAGAAGAACCTTCGTCAGCATCAATGGCCATTAGGCAGACATAAGCTTTATCTTCCTCGTCAGAAGATGATTCATCAGATGATTCAACCCAGTCATGCTCTTCAGTAATAAGGCCTTTAGCCTTTCGCTGGTTGTTCTTCATCTTCTTGTATTTCTCCTTCAGTTTTAAGTATTTATCATCTTTGGTCCTGAAGGAGGAAGAGGCTTTAGAAGATGGCATCGCAGTCTTCTTAGATTTGCATTCACCTGCATAGTGTCTGGGTCGGTGACAGTTGTAGCAGATAGCTGAAGCCTTGTCTATTCTTTCAGACTTTGGCCTCTCCCTGAGGGATAGCTAAGGAGATATGCGGAAATTGATTTTACTGGCGAACCTCCTGAATGACGTAGTCAGGAGTGCCAGGGACTCATCAAAATCTGTTAAATCATATTCAGGAATGTCCTCAGAAGAATCTATCTCCATGATGACCATGGGAGGTAGAGAAGAGACAAAAGGAGTAGAAGTTTCTGAAGAAGCTTCAGAGATCAAAGCTAAAGGAGAGCTTTTCATTTCCCTGTAATCTTTTACAATATTTATTTTCAGTTGACGAGATTGCTCATGGTTAAGCAGAATCCCGTATAAGGAAGAAAGAAAAAGAGTGGACATGTCATTTGACATCTTAAGACACATGGAATAGGTGTCCCAAGACTCAGGAAGGCATTCTAGAAACTTAGTCAAGGTTTCAGAATTAGAATATTCCCTGTCGACAGCCCTAAGATCAATAAGCAGGCAATTAAATATTTGATGTACTTCAGACAGTGTCTCGGACTTTCCACTGAGAAAGCTTTCATATTGTCTTACTAGATTGATCTTTCTAGTCTCCTGAACCTGA
>NW_020201255.1:0-1289 GCF_001531365.2 Cynara cardunculus var. scolymus | reverse complement strand
TAGCACAAAGATGTGTTGAAAACATAATATCCGGTCTACAAGACGTCAAATACATTAAAGAACCAATCATGCCTCTATATGTTTTCTGATCTACAGATTTTCCAAATGGATCAACATGTATTTTTGTTCCATGAGCCATAGGTGTTTTGATAGAATAGTTTTCCAAATTAAATTTCTTCAGGATATCAAAAATATATTTTGTTTGACTGATAAAAATTCCCAAGATAATTTTTTTTACTTTAAGACCTAAAAAGAAGTCCATCTCACCCATCATACTCATTTTAAAACGCAAAACCATTAAGGCAGAAAAGTTTTTGCAGTATTTTGGGTTCATAGATCCAAATATTATGTCGTCTACATAAATTTGTATCAAATAATATCCGACTTCTCCTTTTTAATAAAAAGGGTTGTGTCAATATTACCTTTCGAGAAACCTGGCTTTACCAGAAATTCTGATAAAATGTTATACCAGGCTCTCGGTGCTTGTTTAAGACCATATAGGGCTCTGTCGAGGATATATATGTGATCCGACTTTGACTGATCCACAAAACCCTCCTGTTGAGCAACGTAGAATTCTTCCTTGAGAAGACCATACAGGAATGCTGCCTTGACGTCCATCTGATACATTGTGAAGTTCTTGTGTGCAGCGTACACTAGAAACATCCTTATTGCTTCGATCTGTGCTATCGAGGCAAAGGTTTCGTCGTAGTCAACACCTTCTTGTTGATTGTATCCTTTAGCGATGAGTCGGGCTTTATTTCTGACAACAACACCATTTTCATCGTTTTTGTTCTTGAATACCCATTTTATACCGATAATCGTCTTATTGTTGGGATGAGGTACCAATCTCCAGACTTTCAGTGCTTCAAACTGGTTCAGATCCTCTTACATCGCAAGTATCCTGTCCGGATCTGCTAAGGCTTCAGACACCTTGGTTGGTTCAATGTTACTAAAAAACATGGGGTATAGACACTCATTAGCTGTAGCAGACGGAGTACGAATAGGTGCTGATGGATCACCAATAACTTGATGTATTGGATGATTCCTAGTCCACTTCTTGCTATGAGGTAGGGGAAAATAAGAACTTTGATCTGAGTTTTGATCAATGTAAGTATTTGGGGAGTTAATTGGAATAGGTTCAGGTGAAGTGTTAGATCCCATAGTGCAAAATGTAAAAAGTAATGAAAAACAATAAGTGAAGAAGAACCAGAAGATTGATGAAGACATCAAGGCAGAAAAGACTAAGTCTGGATCAATGGAAAGACTAACCAGAGCATCGATGGAAAGAC
>NW_020201254.1:61869-71181 GCF_001531365.2 Cynara cardunculus var. scolymus | reverse complement strand
AGAGCCTACTATAACCCAACCTTCTTCACCCATACAACCAGAGCCTACTATAACCCAACCTTCTTCACCCATACAACCAGAGCCTACTATAATCGAACCTTCTTCACCCTTACAACCAGAGCCCACTACAACCCAACCTTCATCACCCCAACAACCAGAACCTATAATAACCCCAACCCAACCAACCCAAACACAACCAATGGTGCAAGCGAATGTTCCCTCTTCCTCAAGGCATCCTCCAACAGGCCTAGTGGATGAAATTATTCAGCAGATGGAGTCGATGGGGAGAAGACCTCAAGAGCCACCCAGGGAACCAGTAATGATGGAAAATATCCATCAATACATGTACCATGATCGCGATGAAAGTTTGTCAACAAATCCTCCAATCCTATCACCCGAATCAATGGATCTCCTACACCATCGTTTCGTCAGACAAACTACTCAAGATCCTCGAGTTGTCTTCTCAAATGAAGGAATAAGGAGATTCATGGACTTAAAGATAAAATCCTTCACCAACCGAGCTATCAGATACATTGAGTTCACCGTGGACAGAGCCCATGGGATCATTAGCATGTTCAACGAAAATGATCTCATTAATCTCAACCCGTACGACTTAATCGAATTATACACCTATACAGCTCTGAGGCAGGATAACGGGATAAGGTTTGGAATGGTAAATCGAGCGATAGTAAAGACAATGGAGTCCCTGGTAAAGCTAAGAGTGAAAATAGACTTCGAGATTGCGCTAAGGCTGGGCATTGAGAGGCTATCCTGCGGTCCACCAAACGAAGAATTCCAGGGCCTGCAGGAGATACGCTCTGCCTCTGTCTTGTCTCAACCCGAATTTGGACTTGTTTACAAGAATGAGTTTGGGGTGAAAAAGTTCTTTAGAATGTCTGAAGCCTTCAAGTACTCAACCGAATCACTTGAATGGTTTCAGAAAAATATTAGAGACATACTAGGCAGAAGCCACGTGCCAAGGAAAGTGGGAAACCATCTCATTCAAGATATCTCAACTGTCATAAACTACAGAAGATTACTCCTACGCTTCAGAGATATATACTCGGGTAATCCTTGATGAGATGGATTTTTTGTTTAATTTTGCCTTGATGTATATTTGCTTCCAGTCTTGTACAGAATTCATCATCCAATGAATATTTGGAATTTGATGTTTTTTCTAGATTAGTGTATGTTCTTCATATGTGATTAGATTAGATTTTGTTATTTCATTACTTAGGGGGAGATTGTTAGATCCCGTAATGCAAAATGTAAAAAGTAATGAAAAATAATAAGTGATGAAGGACTAGAAGACCGATGAAGACATCAAGGCAGAAAATACTAAGTCTGGATTGATGGAAAGACTAACCAGAACATCGATGGAAAGACCAACCATCAAACCCATGGATCAAGTACAACCAGCGGATTGATGGATGATGCGATGGAAAGTGTATTCATTGATACGATGGACAGACTAACACTTAGAAGATTTTCTAAGTATTCATCCAAGCATGCATTGAAGACTTGAGGATAAGGATGAAAGCGCCACATCAATAATGACAGCTGGAGATGATGAATCAACAGCTGGAATTANCACATCAATAATGACAGCTGGAGATGATGAATCAACAGCTGGAATTATAGTTTATCTTGTAAATAGTGATTATCCATGTGAAAGATAAACATTATTAGTTAGCTAGATTATTTGCTAGAAAGTAGCAATAGTTAGTTATCTTAGCATTAGCTAACTAGTATAAATAGACGACTAGGTCTATTGTAAAAAACGTGCATACGTGAGAAGTCCTATTTGTGTTTTATGTTTTATTATCAATAAAGTAAAACCTTTGAAGCTCAAACTGTTCTTGAATATTCATATATTACTTTTGAGTCTTCTTAACTTTCTTCGTAAAATCATTATAATTTGGTTATTCATAACTAGATTATAAGTGTTATTGAGAGATCTGTGATCAACAATTTCCCATGTCTTTTCATAATCAGTACATTTTGGTTACGGTAGACTATGTCTCCAAATGGATAGAAGCAAAGGCTTGCCCAAGAAATGATGCCAAAACGGTAGTGGACTTTTTGCATAAAAACATTTTTGTTCATTTTGGAACACCCCGAGCATTGATAAGCGATGAAAGGACTCATTTCATAAACAAAGTGTTAAGTACCACTCTTGAGAAGTATAACATCCGACATAAAGTAGCCACGGCTTACCACCCGCAAAACAATGGTCTTGCGGAACTTTCAAATCGGGAAATCAAAAATATTTTAGAAAAAGTGGTTAAGCCAAATCGTAAAGATTGGTCGCTTAAATTGGATGATGCACTTTGGGCCTATCGTACCGCCTTCAAGACTCCATTGGGCATGTATCCATACCAACTTGTTTTTGGAAAATCTTGTCACCTTCCGTTAGAGTTAGAGTATAAGGCATTTTGGGCTATTAAGGAACTTAATTTAAATGCAASTCTAGCGGGAGAGAAAAGAAAGCTCCAACTCGATGAGTTGGAAGAGTGGAGGTACCGAGCCTACGAGAATGCCAAAATTTACAAAGAAAAAACAAAAATGTGGTATGATCGTAGGATCAATCAAATAATTTTTGAAAAAGGTCAAAAAGTGCTTCTTTTTAATTCTAGGTTGAGGCTTTTCCCCAGAAAACTCAAATCTAGATGGTCGGGACCTTTCACTATTGTTGAAGTGGGAAAGTTTGGAACTATCGATCTCTTAAACCTTCAAGACAATACGGTTTTTAAAGTGAATGGGCATCAGGTCAAACATTTCATCCCTGAAGGAATGCAAGATCCATGCCAAAAATCTATTTGAAAGATTGTCGAACCTTCTGTTGTAAATAATGTAAATATTTTTAATTATCGTACTTCTTGTTTATCTCATGCAGGTATGCTCACAGTAGACATCTCGTGCTCACATTCTGAAGTGGGTTTTGGTTATTATTTTTGAATATTGGCTGGTTTTGTGGAATCTTCCAAGGAAAAGAAAAAGGGAAAATAAGAAAAGAAATGGAGTTATTTTTGAAAAAAAGTGATGATGATTTTTTCTGAAAATGGAGGCTTGTGTAAGAGATTTGACTTGTACCATGACATCATTTTTTTCAAATCACTTGTCCTTCCAAAGGTTTTTCATGCAGATGGGAACGGTTACCTAGGCTTTATCCACCGGTTATCTATAGAAAAAGGGGAAAAAATCATTTTTACTTCACTATTCATCTTCTCCTCTCCTTTCATGGCTAGAACAAGAAGTAACCCAACCGGCTGGCCCCCTTATCGACTGCCTGCTCGCCGCTCTACTCGCGGGACCATCGCCGGTGATGCATCATCTGTCGTTCCAGTGGCAACAATAGTTGGTTCGTCGATGCCTTATTCAACGCTTCTCTCGCCGGACCCCATTGCTTTCGCTCCACCGGCAAGACATGCATCAACCGTCGACGACGGTCAGTCATCCACCATGCGGGTCGACTACGACGAGTACCATGCTGTCGTCACTCCGGTTAGTATAACTCAATCTCCTCCCCTATTTACCACCGTTTTCAGCCAATCCACCATTATTCACACCACCACCACCACCACCATCGGCGCCGATCCGTCTACTTCACGACCGCCGGCCGCCGCACCCCTTCCCACACCAAGACCCCTTTTCCTAGCCCTTACTGTACCACCCTCTATAACCCCTCTATCTAACCCCATCCCACCACCGATTAATCCTACACTCACTCAACAGCCCCCTACTCCCCTTCCCTCAACACCACTCAGCCCACCCACCATACACGATTTCGACCTAAACCTTAGTGATACATTAGGGGAGGAGTTCCATTTTGATTTTGAAGCCAATACCTTAGGGGAGGAGTTCCATTTTGATTTTGATTTTGAAAGTGCAAGTTCAGAATCTGTCATTCCTCAACAATTACTAAAACCAGTGCCTGAAGACAGTGACTATGAGGATGAGATGGCCCAGGACTTAGAACATGCTGAAGATGTGACCGAGGATGATGAGGAACAAGAGGAAAGGGAGGATTTTGAAGAAGAAATTCCAGATGAGGAGGTTTTGGAAGTCAGTATGCCAAAACCTTCTATAAAGAGGAAGGCAGCAGCAAAGCAGAAGAGACAGCAAACCCCAAAGAAAAAGAAAGAAAAGGTGATGCCATTTAATGAGAGGTACAACCGTATCAAAAATAATAAAATTCTCTTGGAACGTGCCTTTGACCCACGGTTGGTCAACTCTTTTATGGTCATCAGACACCATTTGGTGGCTTTGCGGTGGGACAAATTGGTGGTTGCCCCTTTAAGGGCCAACGTATCTTGGGTAAGCGAGTTTTACGCGGTCGTTGGCACCACCAAGAGCATTTCGGTAAACATTCAGGGCAAGAAAGTTGATTGGTCGGGGCCCAAGCTTAATGCGGCCCTTGGACTCGTCCCACCACCGGAATGCCTGTTTGCACAGATTATGAAAGGGACTCGTGAAGTTGCCGATGATGATATCGCTTCCATCCTTACGCTCCCCGATCATGGATGGTCGAGGGACAACCGGCGCCAAATCATTTTCCCCGGCCATTTAAACACGGAAACGGGACTTTGGTTTCAGTTTTTGCGACACAATTTAATCCCTACTGTTCATGATAGTACAATCTCATGGGACCGATGCATCCTCCTTTATTGCATAATGAGTGAGTTGCCAATCGACCTTGGGCTGATTATACATGCATCCATTTTGGCAGCCTCTCAGAGGATGCATTCTCGCCTAGTCTTTCTGGCCCTTATCACCAAACTTATGGCCAAGGCTAGGGTCCCTACTCATGAGGAGGATTCAATTGTTGTCGGCTCTCCCTTGTTGGGACAGAACACGATCGACCGTCGGCATAGAGCCTCCCGGCCCTTTTTAAATTTACAGCATCATGTACCGGTTGAGAGAGATGTAGAAGAGCCCATGGCGCCATCAACCGTTCAACTAAATGTGCCACCGGTCATTCTTCCCAAGCCATAGGTTGCCGTTATTTAGGAGTTGTCGAATGTTGCACTTACCGAGCCACCAGCCGCACACATATCGGAGCCCCCTGTTGTCCCCATGACCGAGCCAGATGCGAAAATACCAAGATATGGCAATGATGAGGCCAGCCCATCTGAGCCCCCTCAAAGCAATCCTTTAGGCTCGGGGTATGGGTCGGCCACATGGTTGTCTGTCTTGGCACTTCAATGGGAAGAGACTAATTAGAAGTTGGAGGCAATATTGAAGAAAGTTGGGAGCATTGACGACCGAGTCTCCGATTTGGAAAAGAAGAGTGCTCGTTTTTGGGCATAAACTAGATATTGGAATCGGGTGGAATGACAGCTTTACGGGCCTCAAGATACTCTCTTGACGGCCCAACTTCCAAGGTTCCCGAGCGGTCTTTGCCCTCTGCAAGTTCGGTGCTTCCCGCCCTTGCAGACTCACATGTCAGTTACTTCCATTGTTGTTGCGCCTTTAGCTCCTGCTCCTCACATTCCTGTTGCTGCTACATTACCTACCACGACTGCAATCATTCCTGCTGTTGCTGCTCCCGTTGTCCAAAGCTCTGAGGAGGCTGATGCAGTCCCTGCTTGCCTACAGTAAGCAGTTTTGCAAAAAATGGTTTAATTCTCGACTTTTCATTGTTACCTCTTAAAACATTAGTTTTGGGTATATCTTTTGGGGTACAGATACACTTTTATTCCGTCTTTTGTGTATAATTTGCAGAATGTCATTTCTTTTGTGTGAATATTTATGACAAATGGTGTTGGATTTCTTTTTGCTTTGTCTAGTTCCATTATTTATTTCAGGTACAACATTCTTGGATGATTTTTCGTAGTGTTAAGGTTAAAAGGATGTAGGCCCTTCTTCTATTTTTAACCCAAACACTTTTCCCTTTGCACCCAACCCGTACCGTTTTGGTCCCTTTGGCAACAATGCGGACATTGTTATTCTCAAGTTTGGGGGGATGTGTTCAAAAAGAAAAAATTATATACCTTCGAAAAATTGGGAGGTACGAAAAAAAAGAAAAAAAAGAAGAAAACAAAACAAAAATAAATAAGAATCGGTCTTCAAAAAATTGGAAGACGAAAATAAAAAGCCCTGTTATCCAAAAGGGCAAGTTTATGCCAAGAATGGGTCACAAACTTTTTCCAAGTACTCAAAAGTGAATCGATGGGAACTTATGTTTCAAACCCTTTTGTAGTATAAGATAAGTTTGGGGAAGGGATACACGCTATCATTGCCAAAAACACTAACCCGAAAGCCCTACTGATTAACGGCAACACTACGAAGATCAAGCAAGGAAATTGTACATCCTCTGTACTAGACGAATTTCCAACATCTTCCGTAAGTGTTTCGTTCTTGTTCCTTTCTTTAGGTGTCTTTTTATTTATTTTCTTTTACTTGAGGACAAGTAATACCTCAAGTTTCGGGGTGTGATAACTCTCGTTTTGTATGAGCTATTTGTTGTTTAATACCCCTATTTTATTGTGTCTTTGGCACCCATTTTGCTCCTATCTTGTATTTTTTGTCCAAAATATGTTAAGAGGTGATGAAATGTCAAGAATTTAATTATTTTCTAAAAAACCCATTACTGTTGGTAAAATGCCCACTTTCTACTCACAATCATCTTATGGCAGATTTGCATCTAGTTGGATTTGAACAAAATTCTGATATTCATTCCCTTGGATATTAATGAGATTTAATTCTGAGTTCAGATCTAAACATTTAATTGCTTTGAAGAATGGACCTGGTTGAAGTGATGAAAAGACAAAGAAAGTACTCCTACCTTTATTTTGATTGAAAAGCCTTCAATTCATAATTTATTGGAGTACTTTTACCTTTTGCAACCTTTCAAGAAGAAGTGACATGGCCAGAGATGAAGTAGACTTGTGGTGATGGGTGGTCCTTACCCTTTGGACAATGCATATTTTTATCCATTGGGTAAAGAGTTTATCCAGTCCCACCTTTTCCCTATATTTTGAAGGCTTTCTCTCAATTGTAATCACTCCATTCCACCAGCAAATTAGCTAAGCAACCTTGGAGCATTCTCTCAAGCTTTGTAGTAGTAGAGCAAGTTTATTTTCTGCTTGTAATTTTATTTTCGTAGTTAGTCTTTTATTCTCGCTACTGTGTATTGTGTGCCCTCTGTGGGCAACAGTAAGTATTTATTTTCAGTTCAAGTATTTCTTATGCATTTTTCTTCTTCTGTTTCCCCTATATTTTCTAATTTTATTATGAGCTAAGCACCCCTTTGGGTGTGGGTGTGAGTCAAGCTTAAGGATTTAAGGGCACACTTGGGTGTTGCCATTTTTATTGATTCTTAAGCTTGGTCATTTAAGTCGAGACATAAACTCAACGCAGATAAGCCCATCACTTTGAAGTGTTAATATTATATCCTTGATGAAGAGATGGGCGGATCTGAAAGACGGCTTAGATGATGCACAGAGATTTGAGAGAGTCTTTGATAATCACGCATAGATGCGGGTTTTGCATGTTTTTAGCTTTTGTTCAGATATTAGTCGAGTTTATGCTACAATACGTTGTGAGTATAAATCTTCAGGCCAGTGGAACCAGATATCTTTTTATCTAGTAGCTAATTCGGCAAGTTTAAGATTGGTAAAACTGGACGCTTTGTGGGCACTTTGTGGGCACAGTATGTAAGAATTCACTTTCGAGAGATAGGAGTTCTTATAGAAATCCCATGAGTTTCTAACCAAATTGTTCCTGCAATATTCTTAAGCAAAGCTTACACCCATACCCATCTTTTAATATTAAAGGTTTATTTCATATTTTAACGCTTTGCACCAATCAAAACTCAATTTTTCTTAACCCGAAGCATTGTTCAAGAAGCTCATGAAAGTCTCTGATTCTCAGTAAGTCCGGTCCCTGTGGAAACGATCTTGATACTATACCACTCTATTACTTGACGCGATCATAGTGTCGGCATGCACTTGCACCGCCACTTTGGGGACTTTGTCCCACTGTGTGCACACTTACGATTTTAGCACAACAGCCGTTCAGAATTTGTAAGCGAATTGTGCCAGTAGCATATCAGTTAGAGCTGCCAGAAGAGCTGAGTCTGATTCACAACACTTTTCATGTGTCGAATCTGCAGAAATGTTTGGCCGATCCGAGTCTAGCCATATCGATGCCAGAGATTAAATTAGATAGTAAGCTGAACTTTGCGGAAACACCGGAAGCTTTAATTGATCAAAAGATCAGAGTGTTGAGAAACAAAAAGATAAGCCTAGTTAAGGTTCAGTGGAAGTTTCACAAAGGACCGGAAGCAACGTGGGAATTGGAGTCAAAGATGAGATCAGAATACCCTTGGTTTTTTTATTAAAGAAATTTCGGGACGAAATTCTTTTAAGGGGTGGATAATGTGATAACCGGATCCTGGTTATTACCCAAGGTAATTAATGTGTGATTATATGATTAAATGATTTCATGACAGCATGATAAATTGATACGTTTGATCATGCTAGTATGTGAATTTGTGCATTAATTGGATATATATATATATACATATATATATAAATGCATGATATATGTGTATACATGCATATGTATATATGTTTGTGTGCATGGTTTGTGGGTATGCATGCACATGGAGTAGCCGACCTTCATGTTTGGCAAGGGTATATAAAAGGGAGGTTAAGTCTCCATTAATTCTTCTTGCTATTTTTGAAGAAAAGTTGAGCGATTTAGAAGAAAAAGAGTTGACGAATTATTTCTTGTCTAAAGATCAAGTTCTTTTCAAAAGGCTTTTAAGGTGAGTAATTTCTAAACCTTTTTGCATAAAACTTGTTACTAATTTTATTTGAATGTTATCTATTATTGGAAAGAAATCAGTTAATTACTTAAGGGTTTTTATCCGGGCAAAGACTGACAGGATTAAGTTTAAATCGGACAAAGCTTGTCCGGATTATTTGTAAATCAGTCAAGGGTTGGGCGATTAAGCCCTAAACCGCTCAAGTGTTGAACGGTTTAGTCTTAAATCGATTAAGCGTGAAGCAAGTTAAGATTGTTAAGAATGGTTAACATTTTGAAATGAGAAGTAGGAATACGACCATGTGGTGACCGGTTTATTTTAAATCGGTCAAGCTTTGTGTCACACCCCTCTAAAGCGGAAACACGAGATGTAACAGGCAAGCGAGTCACAACAACAATTAATAAATAACACTTTTCAATTTTTCAAAATAAAATGAGTTTAACATCATAACCAAAGTTTTCACAAATACTTCTTTTACAAAAGCTTCCATTGCGAACTTAATTAGTTTTCCACAAGTATGCTCCCAAAATACTTCATTC
>NW_020201254.1:59323-61299 GCF_001531365.2 Cynara cardunculus var. scolymus | reverse complement strand
CCCGAGTTAACAAGTAGCGTTTACGGACGGGGACTTTATTTGGAAAATATACTCCCAAGCACATCAATTTAGCATTTGTTTCAAGTGCAGTAACAGTCAATATTTCATGACGTAATAAACTTGACTAAGCAGTACCTTAGTCCAATGGTTTCAAACAAAGCTTGACTAAGCAGTTCCTTAGTCCAATGGTTTCAAATAAAACTTGACTAAGCTGTTCCTTAGTCCAATGGCTTCAAACAACTAACATGCATAGTTTGCTTAATCTCATGCTTTTTCCCCAAAACAATAAACAAAGCAGTAAAAGTGGGGCCGTGAGAACTCACTGGTTTAATGATGAATATCCAAGGAAATGAAGTCTGAAGCTCTCAACGTCTGCCCTGTCTTTCAAAATAGACCAACATCCTACATTCAGATCTCCTATGAGCTCTAGACGAAAATAGAGTCAAGTTGCACCCTATGTAATGCCATCGAATTTTAGGAAATAAAGTTGACATATTAATAATAAACTAATAATAGTCCAAAATAAAAGAAATCAAAATCTTTTACCCAAAAGCTGATTTTTGGACACATTATAAATTTTGTTCCAAATATATTTGGGTTCCTCAAAACTCTAAAAATATGAACCTTCCAAAAGTTATTTTATGCCCAACTTGTCACATCATTAAAAATAATGAGCTCAGCCGACTATTTTCAAATACCAAGAAGTTTGAGTGGGTTTTAAATTCCTCATCATTACTCTTCAACCTTGAGTTACACAGCCTCCGAAACAGATTGCACGCTCACCGAGTGGCAGTCATTTGGGGCCGAACTCATCATTTTCCAAAGGTAATCACCATTTTCATGCTAGCAAAATAAATTTAAATCTCCAGGGAAGAATCTTTCTCGATTCCATTAGGTTTTCGAAGAAGATAGGATATATTAAAGATGCATGAAAGATTTAACACT
Source organism: Cynara cardunculus var. scolymus (assembly GCF_001531365.2). Classification (NCBI taxonomy): domain Eukaryota; kingdom Viridiplantae; phylum Streptophyta; class Magnoliopsida; order Asterales; family Asteraceae; genus Cynara; species Cynara cardunculus. The sequence goes on along the minus strand of NW_020201254.1, from coordinate 60,354 downwards.
TCAAAACATAGCTTTACATGTTTAAACTTCACATGCAATGGGTTTCCCCTTCCTACTTTGGAGTTCACGGAACATGGATCATAGATTATTATACTCTTTGAAAACATTTTCATGTTTTCGATGAATAATCTCCCCTCTTTGGTTCTCCAGAAAAATTGAACTATATGGCCGAGATGTGGAAGAAATAAGATACATTCTCATGATATTTTACAAAAATAAAATAACTAGTATCGTACCTCTTTCTTATATTCTTGAAGGATCTTCAAGATTGAGAGATAGAATTTCTAAAGACTTGCTTGAAGGTGGATTCAGCTGGAGAGTGATTGATCTTAGAGAGAGTTTAGATAGATGAACAGTTTCAAGTTGGCGATAAAGAAAATGAGAGTTTTCAAAAGATGAGGGGTATTTATACAAGAATTTTAATGAAATAAATGGACTGGCCTCTAAAGGCCCAAACCAAATATAACTTCTATTTTTCTCGATAAGAATAAGCCCTCTAAAATATTTACCCAACATAAATAGAATGACATTATTAAACCCAAAACTCCATCTTTTGATAAATCAAGTGGACATTCAAATGGGACTTTTGTGTTTTAATTTTAAAAGTTTATAATATCTACTTTATTTTATTTGGAACGTTTCTAAAATATTTGGCATTACACAAGTTAACTTTATCTGATCTCCCACCGAGGTGTGATCTTCCAAACAAAACTTGGGAGCTAAGCTAGATGAATTTTATTCACTAAAACTAGGTCCTAGAGAAATATTATTTCTAAATATAGGATCTATAATAAAATGCTAACCTGAAACTCTGAAATGACAGAATGTCACACTTTGTACGATTTATTGTCCGGACTTTTTATCTGGACAAAAGATGGAATTTATTTCTAAGTGTTAAATCGGACAAGTCTTGGGCGATGAGTTGTCCGGATTTGGTAAACCGGCTAAGACTTGACCGGAGAAGAAGTCCGGCCAAGTCTATGTTGACCGGAATTGTATTGTGCCTTGTGCTTGATTGATAAAAATTGTTA
>NW_020201254.1:56144-57933 GCF_001531365.2 Cynara cardunculus var. scolymus | reverse complement strand
AGTCACTTTGTCCGCCCTTAGATGCCCTCTGTGCACCTCTGCTGCTACTAGGTTGAACACCCACTCAAGAGACTCTGTCGAATACTTGTTCACCTCTGCCGGATCAAAGAACCTTAGAATCTCATCCTTGTCCAGGAAAACAAATCCAAAGATGGGATTGTGGACAATGGTGTTCGGATGAGACCTAAGCAACCAACTAGGCCTGTTCTTTGGAGGGGAAATCTTCAAATCTGGTTGGGCCAACCTCATCGCGATGTTGAAATCTTTCTAGCTGTAGAAATTTACTTGAGCACGCATCACCTCAATCAGCCTTCTGAGAGAAATCGAATAGCTTGACCTCCTATCCATGTACTTGTTAAGAATTTTGTGCAAGAAGATAAGGTCAAATACACAGAGGTTGTGGAGGTCAGCATCTGTGAAAGTGTAGAGGTTGCCGCCATCCCTCTTCACCACATATTGAGAAGAAAGCACGGTCTTCTTCAGCATAGTCCTCGGAGATATGGTTTCAAGAGAAGTTATCACATGCTCTGAGAAGACCTGCTCACATGGCCTTGTGAGTTTTGAGAAGTGGAACTTTGGAGCGGTAGAGGGCATTCCTGTAAGCTCTGGATCGTAAGGGGGCTCTGTGTCCACGGCAGAGTAACGCCACCGCAGAATCTCCTCCACAGTGGTTACGGGCTCTGTGCGCACTTTTTGCATAGGAATCTTGCTCATAGATTCATGTATCTCAGAAACCCTCCCTACTGTGGCAGATTCTGGCATTCTGGTTTCTTCTTCTTCTTGTATCGGCCTCTGGGTAGACCCCTCTGGTAGGATTGGCTTGACAGTTCCTACCAAAGCGTCAAACGTACCCGTGGACGTTTCCTCCTTCGCCATTTTAGAGGAAGAACCTTCTCTAGCTCTGGGGATAGGGGCTCTGCCCTTTCTTGCCTGTCCCTCTACCAAAAACGCCTTTAAAGCTCGAACGAGATCGAGGTCATCATACTCTTCTTCATTTATCTCCTCTGGCGTCTAAGAGCTTGACCCCTTCTGTGGCGACTCCTCTACTGCTTTACCATTGCCTTTCCCCTTAGGCTCTGGAGACTTGTCTTTTGAGAACAGGGCAGCAGCAGAGTCCACTATCTTTAGTGGTTTGGCAGAGGTTGTCTTCTTTGGCTCCTCTATCTTCTTCTCTGTCTTCTTCTCCCCCTCATGACGAGCATGGTCATCACCTCCTTGATCGTCAAGGATTTTAGTGGCTTCTGCCTTGGAAGTAGTAAGGGGAGCCTTCTTCAATCGCCTCAGAATTCTGGAAGCCGCCTTCTCCATCTTTTGAATGACCTCCTCAGCAAGCACAGAGGCAGTGTTGATATCCATCTATGTGGCCCATTTCATTTTTGAGACGCAACAATAGATTTCATTTCTGAAGTTGTCGCCTTCTTTGACGAGTTACTTCGTGCAGTCTCTTATAGATTCATTGCTTGCTCGGGCTTCCTTGAGAAGTTGGTCAGTGTATTTCCGCACGACCTCTCCAAGGGCTTCAACCATTGCGTCTAGCTCTCTGCGAGTGGCTAGATGGTTAATGTTAGCCCTGTAGGTTTTAGTATCAACGCCATAGGTGACCGCAGAGGAGAACATCTTTTTGATCTCATCCTTGAAGGCGAAATAATCTATGTAGCCGGCGAAAATGAAGTCTGTAGCAAATTGGGCGGCTACCTCTGATAGTTCTGTCTTGAGCTTTTGGATTGAAGAAGGGTTGAGTGACAAGGCGTTGAAAGCTTCTGCTAGATCATCTTTGTTGAGGACAGAG
>NW_020201254.1:54271-55769 GCF_001531365.2 Cynara cardunculus var. scolymus | reverse complement strand
CGCAGCCTCTGTGACTCTCTCGCATGCCTCTGAAGCATGACTTGCTTGTTCACTCAAGTGTGGAAGGGCAACGGATGCCTCTCTAGGTTGTGACGAGTCCTTGGGAGAATGGACTCTTATTGTAAAACCAGCATCCTTTTGAGAGGATGTTGGAGTATGTTGTGGTTCTCGGGTTGTACATTCGATAGAGGACGAAAGAATGTCCTCTGTGAGGTTTGCTGGATTAGGGCTCAGCGTGTGCGCGCCTTGTTCAATAGGGGTTCCCTCTAGAACAGGGCCCTTAGAAATGTGGGTAGCACTAGGAGGAGGGCTAGGATGTGTGCCTTCGGCATCTTTTACTCCCTCTTCTATCTCCAACTCTTCTTCTTCTTCGTCTATTACGATTTATGTCCCCAAATCCGCTATCTATGTGGGCGCTTTAAACTCTTTTTGGATGTGTAAGAGTACATCGTGTATCTGGTCTGTTGGGGACTCTTCGTGAACAACCTTGCACAACCTTCTGCGCTTTGGAGCAGCCTCTGCAGGGCTTTCTGGGATTACAGCCTATGTGACCACAACCTCTGCAGGTTAGGCCTTCTTCGATTTCTTCTTCTTTGGCTTTTGCAGAGGACTGCTTGGACCCTCTTCTTCTGCGGGCTCTTCTTCCCTTTCTTTTTCTCAGAAGAGTCAACACCCTTCTGAGTCTTCTTTGTCTTCTTTGGTGGGGACTTGCTACTCTCGGTCTGTCCTCACTCACCTCTCTAGCTTCTGCTGGCTCCTCCCTTCTTCCCTCAACCCTCATTTTTTGCACACTTTCTCCTAAGGAGATACCTATGCGTGGAGGGGTTTTAGGGACCGGCTCTGGCCTCCTGTATCCGCGTCTGTACGCTTTCCTATCTCCGTGGCTAAGCTATTTGAGCATGGCTTTTGATAGAGGGCTTGGGCTTCTGTACCCTAGCTCATGCTCTGTGGGGTGGAACTCCTTCATTGGACACAGATGCGCATTAGGCTCTGCAGAGGGCAGCTTCTCTGCTAACATATCGCCAAAGACCAGACCAAAGAACCTTCGTAGAATTAGATTTGGATGATTTAGGTGCTCTTTGGCCTTCTTCTGTGCCTTCACTTTAGATTTCTCACCCCTATGAGTAGGGCACTTCTTCTTGATTAATCCCACCATGTCTTCGAATATGAGCTGTGCGTAATCAAGGGGCAGGTTGAAATAGATTCCATATACGATGGAAAGCATGGTGTGAGAGACTTGGTCATGGCTGCCGACCTTCCCTGTTAGACAACAGTTGATTATGGAAAACAGAGTATTCCAAATTGGGGGAAGGCCTTTCCGTTTGAATTCAGTCCTTTTAGCAATTTTTGTCTTGGCAGTGTAAGAGTGAAATTCAAGAAATTGGATCAATTCGACGTCTGTTGGTGATGGGGCAAAGTATCCAAATTAAGAGTTTCCAAGGAGGGTAGACGGAGGGCTGTTCGCAGGGTATTCACATTTAGTTCCATTGGGACAAGC
>NW_020201254.1:37327-51971 GCF_001531365.2 Cynara cardunculus var. scolymus | reverse complement strand
ATTACTTTTAAGATTCTTAGAGGATCTAAAGGTACTCTCAAGAGTTTTGTTGGATTTAAAACCAGGTTTGTTATCAAATTCTGAGAAACATGGACCTCTTCTGCCCATGTTCACTTTTATCTTTTTGTAAACATTTTGAGTCTCTTGAAATTTTCTAATTTTGAGCTCTCTGTCAAGAACGTCTTGATGCAAAAATTCTCTTTCTTTTTGGAAGARTTCTTTGACAGAAGTAACATTGCATTTATCATGCTCTAACTTCCTTAACTCATCCACCTTGTTTTTCAACTCTTTTTGAATTATGGCAAGATTTTCATTTGAAGATTTTTCTAAATTAATTAAGTTTGATTGAGCTTCTATGAACATTTTAAAAAATCTGTTTCTTTCCTCTGTGAGAAGAATGACTTCTTTTTCACAAAGAGAAAGTTTTTCTTTGAGCTTGTAATGTTCCAAATGACATGAATCAAAATAATCAATTGATTCAGAAGAGTAAGAAGTGGAAACCTCTTGGTCACTTGAGTAAGAGGAGTCTGAGTCAATATTTGTTATTCCACATAAGATCTCATTCTCTGTGTCTGACAGAGGTTCATCCTCATTAGCCTTAAGACTATGATGTTCATCAATACACATGGCTCTGTTGTTCTCGATAGTTTTCTTCCCTTTTTCGATCTGTTTTTCTAATTCTGCCCAAATGTCCATAGACAGATGGCAGTGATCAATACACTTGAAGATCTCATGTGGTATTGCCATGATCAACATCCTTTTGCATTTGCTTTCCAATTCAACTAATACCCTTTCTTCATCGTTCTAGTTTGCGATTGATTTGGGCTCATAATGCTCAGGAACTCCAGGGGTTGTACCATTTGCTGGAACTCGTGGAATTAACATCATTGGCACGTATGTAGGATTGTAGAGAAGTTCACATAGTCTGGGGTGAATTCCCTCCAAAAAGTTGATCATATGCACTTTCCATTGTTGATATTCCTCTAGGATAAGCGTAGGAGGTTTTGATTTAGATCCAGTGCTCATGAACGATGTATTAACCAAATTCTCCATTGAAATTCGACTTAATAGAGAGAAACTGGGTAATCTGAAGAAAACTGGTGTTCTAGAAAACGCAGATTAATACCAAAAACAGAATTAATCGAATAAGAATTCAATTCCTGCTCTGATACCAATTGTTGGACCTGTAAATTCAGCTTTGATATTGATCTATTACTCTGAATGAACTCTACGACGATTACAGTGCAACGGAAACAGTAATAAGAACAGAACAAAGTAATTAAACCAAGAACACAGTTAATATGAGGAAGAAGATGAACACAGGAGAATAGCTTCAAAGGTTTTTCAATTCATTCAATTGAAAATAGACGATTACAATATGGAAGCACTCAATTTACAAAGGCCTAAGCAGCTATTTATACTAGTCCCTAACGAACTTACTGACAAGATCTTAAAACAGAGAAATCATCTAAGCCGTCCAAATAAAGTCTATTAAGTCCTAGTCACGTGAGAAGCACATGCAGCAAACAACCATTGAAAAACAGTAGAACAGGATCTTCACAGAAGACTAATCCGCAGACCCTCTGTGAGCCATCTTAGAGGCTCTGCTATAATTGACTTGTATGATCTTATTGCCAGAGGATCATTTTTTCCAGAACCTCTGTGAGAGACATCAGAGGTTCTGTTACACTTTACTTGCACGATGAAACAGCTTTTGTTGCTAGTCTTCTGTTGTCTTCTGTGGAAGATACCCTTCTGTCAACACTTGCAGAATACTTTTTCATATTTTTACAAGAACTGAATAATAGAGCTAACAATTTGATATTTTGTTCCTATTCGTTCATATATTTGATATATATGAATAGTTTTTCATAAAGGTTTTGGTGATTTTCACCCTGCAATATCATAATAGGGTATCTCACTAGACCTTTCGGTATGACCCTCGTTTTGTGATTTTAACTATGTGTTGCAGGAGGTACGGACGGTAAGRGAAAGGGGAAAATGTWAWATTTTCCTATATGCATTTATGCATGAAGATTTGTTTTTGATGTACAGTTTTGAYTGATTAGTACAAGATATGTATTTGAAATTTTGGACCTTGTATTTGGTTATGCTAGATTCTTGTACTACGGGACCTGATCAGTATATGAACATGTATTTCTTTTGTATGAAATATGTGTTACATGCAATGTATGTTATGGGGTGTTACAATTTTCTAGGTGTGGTATGTGGAATCAGAGGGCCGATGGACTGAAAATCAATTATTTTCCAAGTGTGGGATTTTGAACCAGAGGCCTGTTGAAGCCAAACAGAATATGATCCTTTGGTTATCCTTCTTTATGTGGAAAGATTCTTTGATAAATGTTTTGGTGATCTTCACGCTGCATAACATGAAAAAGGGAAATCTCACTAGACTTTTGTCTAACCATCATTTTATGTCTTAAATATGTGTGCAGGTAACACCAGTTATATATTAAAAAGGGAAAAAAGCATTTTGTGATTATTTTCCTTAAATGCTTAGATGTTGGAGACCATGACTGGGTGTGTTTTTGAGGATAGCTATGATAGACCAATGCATGTATTTTCATAATTTTTAAATTATGCATTTTGTATTGTAAACTCGTAATACAGACTCTTGAAATTTTGGACCTATGTGGGAATTTATGTAATTTATGAATGAATGCTATGTAATATGCAATGAGTGGAGATAGGGGTGTCACAGATTGGTATCAGAGCCTAAGTTTAAGAGATTTTGGTGATCAATTGCATGATGATACCTAGACTTAAACTATTTCATTGCATAATTGGGTCCCATACATAGTTAGCACCTTTGGAATAAATATGATAAGTTAAGAGATCAGTGTGTAAGGTACATTCGGATTACATCTGGCCAATGTAATTTTGAATCTACAGGTACATATCTGAACTTGATCACTTTATTGTATTTGGGAATGTGAAAATGTGTTATTTAAATCATGAAATCTGTAGATGACAAGTCGGTCCAGAAGATCACAAAGACTAGCCCATCCGGATCCTTGTGTGGCAGAATATTCTCCCATTGAAGCCCTTATTAATACCTCACGAGGTAGAGGCAGAGGAAGAGAGAGAAATCAAACGAGGGAAAGAATTTATCAATCAGAAGGCTATGTTGATCAAGCAGAATCTAACTCTGGGGATAACAATTTAGAGCCAACACCACAGCCAGAATTTGTAACCAGAGATATGTTGGCTGAAGAAATGGGAAAGTTAAGGGAAACCTTAACATCGATTTTGAGGATGCCTACGAGGGTGGAAACAAAGCGAGTAGAGATAAATTCCTTTGTACCAACACCAAGCACCAAAGGAGGGGATATTAAGATGTTTCTTGCATGCAAACCACCAACTTTTTTAGGTGAACGAGATCCAACTGAAGCTATATGTTGGACAAAAGAGATTGAATCAGTATTCAATACCATTCGTTGTCCAGAAGCCGATAAAGTCAGATTTGTTGTATCAGTTCTAAAATCTAATGCTTTATACTGGTGGGAAATATAATCCCTTGGAAGAGCAGATGTCTTCCAAATCTTATCATGGACGGAATTCGTGAATCGATTTAAGGAACAGTTTTGTCCCAAGACTGCAGTTAGACAGATGGAAGAGGATTTCTTGAAGGTAGAACAGAGCTCTGGATCAGTTAGATAGTACACGGAGAAATTCATAGAGTATTCTAGATTTGCTGAGCATTACATATCCACAGAAGCTAAAAAAGTTGAGAGATATATCTGGGGTTTGAAACCCTCAATTAGAGAATTTGTTATAGCAATGAATCCTGCCACTTTTCCATTGACAGTCGATGCAGCTGAAGTCACAGAGAGGAACAAAAACAGAAGCGATGAAGGAAAACAAATGGAAAAGAGGAAATGGGAAGGATCTTCATAATGATATCGAGGATCCAAGTCTTTTAAGTTCAACAAGAAACCAATGCAGAGGTCGATGGAGAAGATCTGTCCTAGGTGTCGACAATATCTTCAAGGAGAATGCAAACCAGAAACGATGAAATGCTTCAATTATGGTGAGATTAGACATTCATCGAGATACTGTCCAATGAATAAAAGATGTTTCAATTGCAATTCACCAGATCACTTTAAAGACAAATGCCCACAGCTCAAAACTCCACAACTAAGTTTGAGAAATAGTACAACGGGTACTCGAGGGAGACCAAGTGTGAATAGAGGAGGGCTAGGAAGGACGCAAGGACGATCCTTCCAAATGACTAAAAATGAAGCAGAGGCAGTTCGAGACATGGTAACAGGTGCTTATTCCATCAACTTCGTATATGCTAAAGTGTTATTTGATTTGGGTGCAAACTTTTCATTCGTATCCCCTACTTTTACTGAAATTGCATGCTTGATTTCTGTACCTCTTGACAAAAAGTTAGTGGTTGACACTGCTAATAGTCAAGAAATTGTTGCTTATGTGTTCAATGAAAATACCATTTACATCAACGGTTGTGAGTTGCCTATTCGATTAATCCCCATGCCAATGAAGGAATTCGATGTAGTGGTGGGTATGGATTGGTTAGCCAAAAATCAGGCAACTATTTTATGTACCCAAAAAAAGATTGAAATTAAGTTGCCAGGCAGTGGAACAGTTATCATAGATAGTGATCATCGGGATTGTCATACCAGTCTTCTCTCCATATTSAAAGCTCGTAAGTGTATACAGAAGAAATGTCAAGGGTTTCTGGCTTATGCTATCGATGCAAATAGAGAAGAGAAAGAATCAGAACAGATCCCAATTGTCAAAGAATACCCAGAGGTCTTTCCTAAGGACTTGTCTGGTCTTCCACTAGACAGAGCCATCGAGTTTAAAATTGATCTAATACCTGGGGCAGCACAAGTAGCCACAACACCATACTAATTAGCCCCATCAGAGCTGAAAGAATTGGTGACTCAATTGAAAAAGGATCTACTTGACAAGAGTTTTGTTACACAAAGTACTTCACCTTGGGGAGCTCCAGTTTTATTTGTTAAAAAGAAGGACGGATCGATGAGGATGTGTATAGGTTATCGGGAGCTTAACAAATTGACAGTCAAAAATAAATATCCATTGCCTAGGATTGATGATTTATTTGATCCATTGGTTAAGACCAGTTATTTCTCAAAGATTGATCTGCGATGCAGATATCACCAACTAAAAGTCAGAGATGAAGATGTTCCCAAAATTGCATTCAGAACAAGATATGGACACCATAAATTTTTGGTTTTGCCTTTTGGCCTAACCAATGCACCAGCAGCCTTCATGGACCTGATGAACAGGGTGTGCAATGAATATCTCGATAAATTTGTTATTGTATTCATCGATGATATTTTGATATACTCTAAGTCAGAAGCAGAACATCTTTATTTGATTCTGACTCTCTTGAGAAAAGAGAAGCTGTATGCCAAGTTATCAAAATTTGAGTTCTGGTTAAGGGAAGTCCAATTTCTTGGCCATGTTATTTTGCAGGAAGGGATCAAAGTAGACCCATCCAAAATCAAAGCAATAGGAAAATGGGATGCACCACGAAACCCTTCAGATGTCAGAAGTTTTTTGGGCTTGGCCGGTTATTACCGCAAATTTATTCAAGATTTTCTAAAATAGCGGTACCACTGACCAAGTTGACTCGAAAAGATATCAAGTTTCATTGGGCTGTGGAACAGCAAAAAGCCTTTCACACCTTGAAGGATCGTTTATGTAGCGCACTAGTTTTATCTCTACCGGTGGAACAGAGAACCTCATCATTTATAGTGATGCATCGAAGCTTGGCTTAGGATGTGTCTTGATGCAAAAGGGAAAGGTAATTGCATATGCATCACGACAATTGAAAGATCATGAGAAGAAGTACCCAACACATGACATGGAATTAGCAGCTGTAGTATTTGCCTTAAAAATCTGGAGACACTACCTGCAAGGAACGAAGTGTAAAATCTATAACAGACCACAAAAGCCTTCAGCACTTGTTCGACCAGAAAGAGTTAAACATTAGGTAATGTTGATGGATCGAACTAGTCAGTGATTATGACTGTGAAATTCTTTACCATCCAGGAAAGGCTAATGTTGTAGCCGATGCCTTGAGCTGAAAAGAAAGAGGTGGAACCATCAAAACTGTGGCGATGAGAATAAGTGTGACTCTAGATCTTCATACAGACATTCAGAAATGCCAAGTAGAGACTGTCAAAAAGGACCATGTAAAGACCGAAAGATTGGGAAAAATAATTGATACCCTAGAAAAGAACGATAAAGAAATTTTGTGCTTCCAAGGACGAATCTGGATACCACGCTATGGGAATAATCTCAATATAATTCTGAAAGAAATCATGAATCTTGATATTCCATTCATCTAGGTACTAATAAAATGTATATGGATTTGAAAACTTTTTATTGGTGGTCAGGACTAAAGAAAAACATAGCAAGGTATGTAGAAAAATATATGACGTGCCTACAAGTGAAAATAGAGCATCAGAGGCCCTATGGAAAACTACAATATTTGGAAATTTCTGTTTGGAAATGGGATCACATCACAATGGATTTTATTATGAAGTTACCCCGAACCCCAAAAGGGTATGATGCCATATGGGTAATAGTGGATTGCCTATCCAAATATGCGCACTTCCTACAATAAAAGAAAGTTATTCATTGGAAAAGTTAGCTCAGATTTATATTAAGGAAATTGTAACGAGACATGGGGTTCCACTATCTATCATCTCGGATAGAGATAGCAGATTTACATCAAGATTTTGGGAAAGTTTTCAAAAGGCATTAGGATCTCAAATTCAATTAAGCATTGCATATCATCCTCAAACAGACGGACAAAGTAAAAGAACAATTCAGACACTTGAAGATATGCTAAAAGCTTGCATCATAGATTTTGGAGGATCGTGGGAAGATCATCTACCACTAATAGAATTTGCATACAATAATAATTATCATTCCAGCATCAAAGCAGCTCCATATGAAGTCTTGTATGGTCGGAAATGCCGAACCCCTATATGTTGGTATAAGGTGGGTGAAAAACAACAAACAGGTCCCGAAATTATGCAGGTAACTTCTGAAAAGATTGATCAGATTCGGGAAAGAATTAAAACAGCTCAAGACCGTCAGAAAAGCTATGCAGATAAGCGCATAAAATCAATTAAGTTTTTGCGTGATGATTTAGTAATATTGAAAGTAACTCGGTCCAAGATATATTGGTTCATTCAGAATATATAAACGAGTTAGGCCAGTAGCTTACCAATTGGAACTACCAGAGTAACTTAGTCTGATTCATAACACTTTTCATATATCAGACCTGCGGAAGTGTCTTGCTGATCCTAGTATGGCAATACCACTTCCAGAGATTAAGTTGGATGACAACCTGAACCTTGTGGAAACTCTGGAAGCTATAACCGACCGCAAAAACCGAGTGTTGTGAAGCAAATAAATACGTCTAGTAAGGGTACAGTGGCAATTTCACAAGGGTTCAGAAGCAATGTGGGAATTAGAAACAGAAATGAAAGAAAAATATACATGGTTATTTGAATGAATTCCGGGACGAAATTCTTATAAGGAGGAGGGAATGTTATAATCGGGTTTCAGACAACCTTGGTCGAGGTAAATTATACGTGATTATTTGGTAAATTATAAGATGGTATGTTTCTTAATTAATTAATTACATGAATATTATTATAGATATATAAGTGAATAACGTATGTGTGGTAGATAATGTGCACATGTGGTATATTATTTTATTAAGAAGATAGTATCTTCACCTTTAAGCAAAGTGGGTTTTAATAATATAAAGTCACACCGCCTTGGTCAATATTATAATAATAAACATCCTTCACCGCCTAGGTAAAGATATTTAAAGAAAGAAAAAGATAAGGGTTATCCTTATCACTGTTTAATTTAAAAGAAACTCTTGAGAGAGAGAAAGGTGTTTAAAGGCGGTGAGGTGTTCTTCAAGAAATCTGTTGCTTCAAAAGTATTGAAGATTCTGTGATAAGTGAAGAACTTGTTGTGTGTTAATCTGCAAAACAATCTATTTGATAAGGTGAGTTTTATTAACCAAATATTTATATTTTATGAATATTGAACTATTAAGTATTGATGATTTGGGTATAGAAAGAGCTTGGTAAAAAGCCGTTTTACAGATATTCTAACATAAAGATTATGAGTTTAAAGGTTTGAAACTATTTTGGAAGAACAAGTTGTTCTTGAGGTTTAAAAAGGTTTGAGTATAAACCTATTTTGAAACCATGATTTGGTTTGGAAATTATGAATAGGTTCACTTTGACATATATGACTGAGGTCTGTCATTGGATGAACTACTTCATATGAATTAATGAGAGGACATAAGGGTGGAATATCAAGAAAGAGGATTATTGGGAGGATATAAGGTTGGTCGTTGTTTGCTTGGCCTAACTCTTATAATGATATCGATTAGAGTTACAACAGATTGAAGTTCTCATTTCTTGGTGATTTGAGAGTTTAGAGATGTTGTCTTTAGTAAAAATGATAATAATGATGTTATGGGATTGGAGAAAATATGGCTCATGGCCGTTGGTTGTGAATATAAAATGCTTTGAATAAAAGCATTGATTATGAGGAAACAAAAGAGCTCTGGTTGTACCTTGCAAGGAACCATAGGGGATCTGATTGATCCTCATAATGGAACCAGAGGATTCTGGATGTTGATTTGAAAGTTATTCAAGTTTTTCATTAATTATTAGTTTAAATGAAAGCTTTATATCTTTTAAGAAATGAGCTCTGTGTTAGATTTATAGTTTTAAAATAATATTTCAAACAGTTTTTATACTTAGAAATCTTCTTATGTAAACAAACCAGAGGGGCTCTGGTTGGCCTTCATGAGTAAACCAGAAGCTCTGGTTGGTCTTGAATAGGAGCCAGAAGCTCTGGATAGTAGAACCAGAGGCTCTGGTCCTTCATGACATTCTAAAATATGATTTAATTTCTTGGAAAGGCTATGTTTATCTATAGAATTGATCAATAAGTTTTCATGGGTATTGTTATTCAAGAAAAAGGCTCTGGTTGGCTTGTTTTTGCGAACCAAAAGCTCTGGATAGTAGAACCAGAGGCTCTAGTCCTTCAAATCGAAAATATTTTCTATGTGTGGTATGTGGAATCAGAGGCCGATGGACTGAAAATCAATTATTTTCCAAGTATGGGATTTTGAACCAAAGGCTTGTCGAAGTCAAACAGAATATGATCCTTTGGTTATCCTTCATTATGTGGAAAGATTCTTTGATAAATGTTTTGGTGATCTTCACCCTGCATAACATGAAAAAGGGAAATCTCACTAGACTGTTGTCTAACCCTAATTTTATGTTTTAAATATGTGTGCATGTAACACCAGTTATAATATTAATAAGGGAAAAAGCATTCTGTGATTATTTTCCTTATATGCTTAGATGTTGGAGACCATGACTGGATGTGTTTTGGAGGATAGCTATGATAGTTTACCAATGCATGTATTTTCATAATTTTTAAATATGCATTTTGTATTGTAAACTCGTAATACATACTCTTGAAATTTTATACCTATGTGGGAATTTATGTAATTTATGAATGAATTCTATGTAATATGCAATGTGTGGAGATAGGGGTGTCACAAAAGTTGTCTAAATGTGAATTTTGGTTGAGAGAGGTTCAATTCCTAGAGCATGTTATATCATAAGCAGGGGTAAAAGTGGATCCGGCAAAGATTGAGATAGTTGATAAATGGGAGGCACCAAAAACTCTTTATGAAGTCCGAAGCTTTTTGGGATTGGCTGGTTACTACCGTAAATTTATTCAGGATTTTTCCAAAATAGTCGTGCCATTTACCAAATTAACTTGGAAGAATATCGAGTTTCAGTGGGAGGAAGAATAGCAAAAAGCTTTCCAGTTATTGAAATATCATCTTTGTAGTTCCCCAGTGTTATCCTTACCCGATGGAACTGAAGACTTCGTGGTATACAATGATCCGATTTTTTTTTCTTAAGTTTGATCCCATTTTTTTTTTTAAATCTTGTGTTTTTGTGTTAAAACCATGATCAAACTGTTCGTAATCGTGTTGTGAATCTTTGATATTCAAAAACTTTTGTGATTTGATCATTATATTTCAAGATTTAATCGGATTTTGTGTTTTTAAATTTTTTCGTGTTCTTAATTTTTCTTAAAGAGTCAGTGTTTTGAGCCAATTTTTTATAATCTTTTTATGTTTTTGTGTTTTTTTTTTTTTGGCCCAACCGTGTTACTTCTCTTTTACTTGGCCCATCAATAGCCTATTTTGTACATTCATCTTCTCCAAGTGTGGACTGGTTTTAATCGGCTTCATCTTCTACAAGTAACTAAGTCGATGAGTAGACGAGGAACCATATCAAAGATTCAATCGCTTATTTCATGGTCTTCTCAGGTATGTACATCGTTTAATCTTAGATTGAGCGAATTCGGACATAGGGTAAGAAATCTTGATCGTATTCGGTAGACTAGTGAGCGGATAAGAGTACGGAGACTTTGATAAATTTTCATTTAAACCAAGTGGGTGAGCGATTTATTGACCGATTTAGGATTACCTTTGAGCGATTTAGAGTTTACACTTGAGCGATTTATTTCTAATCTTGACCGGAGAGTTGAGCGGATAAGTCTCCGGATAGGTGAATTGATTGGGTTGATCGGAGTCTTAATCGTTCAAATCAGAAGGTAAGTTTCACTTAATCGATTTAAAACAGTGGTGACCGGACTAGTGACTGGATACGTACACCGCTTGACCGGATACTTGAGCGATTTAGTGATTAGGGTTGAACGGATACTTGAGCGGACTAGTGAACGGGAGCGGTTTAGTACAACCCTTGAGTGATTTGAGTTCAGCCTTGTATGATTTAAGTTTAATTTTCAGCGATTGAGTTCAACTGTTTGTTGCCTTCATTGCTCGAAAAATAAACAGGTCATCATCTTCATTGAGTTCTGTTCGAATTGGTGTTTATCGATCAATAACAGTCGCTTAATCATCTTCATCGCTCGTCTCTGTTTTTTATTTCAGCTTCAACATAGATCAACTTGTTCATCTGGGTTCTTGCTATCTGTTCAAAAATCGCATCATCTAACATTTTTTATTTTGAGAACTTATCTGATTTGTTACTATTGCTGTATGTAATTGCTGTGTTTGTGGTTTTAAGGAATGAAACAGCAGCAGGTTTAGTAAATTGTTTTGAAGCAGAAAGCTTAGTGAAAGCTTCTCCTTTGGGAACATTGTGACAGTTTAAAACATTGCAATTTGGATATTGTTTTCTAATTCAAACTTGTTCAATTTGATTGCTCTATATCTCGTAGAATCTGTGTGTGTTTAATTGTTTGTGTTTGATTTCATCTAAAGAGTTGACTTTGTTTGAAACAGGAGTACTGGAGTTGAAGAAAGATTTTATGTAGTTCAGTATCAGACTTGATTTGCAGGTTGTTGTTTGTCAATTAACCAAAGCTGGACAGACCTGATTCTGGATTGATATTCATTTGACTAAAAGAGTTGTATTAAGTTTTGTTTGACCTGTGTAACACCAGCTTTGAGTGATTTAAATACTTGTTTTCGATTAGCAAGTTTGAGGACTGGAACAGAAGCTTATTGAAGAAGTTTTTGAGCAGTTTTTGTTAAGTGGATTAAGAAGCATAGTTAAGCGATTTAACTATATTAGTTGAGCGTTTAACAGTTGGCTTTTTGATTGATTTAATAAGTACCTTGGTTGTTTTTAAACATCATTCTTGTGCGAATTATCCCATATATTGTGTGATTTATATCTGGGTTTATGTTTGTGACTGTTATTCTAAATCACACATAGGTACAAGTCAACTGAAGATTTGATTTGACGACTTGACCTCACAACTTTGAATTTTGTAAATTTTGGATCATCGTTTATATTTGTTTCTGTTTGTGTTTTCAAACTGTTTGAGAATCATTGAACTGTTTTCCGTCGCGTAAACTGTTTTTCATCAGTTTTAACTGTCTTTTGACGGTTTTTAACAGTTTTTAACTGTTTTCAATAGTTTTGACAGTTTTTACTGATTTTTTACAGTTTTTCGTCGATTTTTTTTATGATTTCTCATCAGTTTTTAGTGTGTTTTTGTTTGCTTTTTGAGCTTAACTGTTTCTGAATTTTTTTTGATTTCACTGCATAGATCTTATAACTGATCAATCTATTTTCTTAATGGCAGATATTCTAAAGGAGATGAGAGAGAAGATTGCTGAACTAGAAAAGAATATTGTGAACTATAAAGAGAAATACATAAATAAGTACACTGAGAATTATGCTAATGAGCAATATATCAAAGATGTAAAGAAATATCATAAAGAAGAATGTGAAAGAATCGAGAAGGAATTTGAGTATAAAATTGAAAAACTCGAGAACACTCTCAGTTCTGTAAGAAAAGATAATGATGAGAATTTGTAGACTTGGAGTAAAACTAATAAAGATCTTTTCAATAAACTCAAAGAGGCTAGAAGTCACTTTCAATTGAAAAAAACTCTCTTGAGAGGAAAAATACAGAGATAGGGGATTTAACTGAGAAGTTTCATAAATCTGAAAGTGATCTGAATTTAGAGAAAGAAAAGGTTTTGAAAGCGGAGAAGGATTTGAATATTGAAAGGAAAGTTTTAGAGAAAGAAAAGAATGAGATAATAGAGATTGAGAAAAGATTTGATTCTGAACGAAAATCCTTTGAGAATAAGATTAACTCTCTCGAGCTGAACGCAAAGATGCTGTTAAAGCAAATCTCAGATTTTGAGCAGCTTATCATTTTGGAACGAGCCAATAATGATAAAGAAAAGAAAGACATCTCCGAAGACTGTCAGAGTCAACTACAGAAATTGTCCGAAAGCATTGATCTAAAGCAAAAGGCTTTAGACGAAGAGAAAAGGCAATTTGCTCTTGAGAAAAGGAATACTTCAAAGAAGTATACAACAATTGCTAAAGAGCTTGCAAATAAGAAAAATTGGCTTGACATTGCCTCAGAGAATGAAAAGAGTAGCTYAGATGAAGAGAAACGAGAGTTAATAGATCAGAAGAGAAAGTTTGAAATGCTACAGAAGGAGTTAGAAAGTAAACTCCTGGATACTTCAAAGAAATTGTCTGATCTAAAGACAGACCTTGAAACTGAATTGAACATGAGAACCGAACTGAAAAAGAAATATGATTTAGTTATTGTAGAAAGAGACCAGCTTTTACAAAAAGTCAAAGACTTTTCGTGTGCTAAAATCCCAACTGGCTCTCAATCACAGTGTAAAACCAGCTTTTATAATTGTTCCTATTCAAACAGTTATTCAAGTAGTCCTAAATCTAATGTTTCTAAGAACTATTCTCGTTCTAATCAGTATTATCAAGGGTATGTCATTGGATCACCCAATTAHTCTTCAAAGATTAAAAGCATTTGGGTTAACAAGTCTGAATCTGTTTTATCTCATACACCTGTTGTTACTAACAATCTTCCTTGCATTATGAGATCCACTAATGATCTGATCAATTTTAGCAAGAGAAGGATTATGTACTCAACATACAGAACCAATAATTTTGTCAATAACAAAAGGTTCAACAGGTGGCATGAAGATAACAGTTATCAGAACAACTGGAAAGGTAAGAACAGGTATGATCAAAATTTCTGGTACGGTTCATATTTTATTCCTGATCATCCTATTAATAGTGCTGAAAAGAAAATACCTTATAGAAATAAATGGTTTGGTAATTACAACATACCCCAACCTGATACTAGCAAAATAGGACCCAAGTTCGTTTGGGTACCAAAATCTACTTAATCTGGTTTTGCAGGTGTGTCAATTTTGTGCTGATCAGAATATCATTTCAATGATACACCAATGCAGGGGGAGTTGTAATTTATATCAGAAAATTTACCGAGTGTGGTTTCTAAACACTCAGTTTAGAACTCGTACTTAAAATGTTTTCTTCAAATTTTTTAATTTTTTGAGCTTAACTGAATCATTACTAAATCTGTTTTCTCGGGGGAGTCTCTAGAAAATTTTGAATAAATATTTTCAGAAATGGAAATGTTTTCTAAAACGAGTACATTCTCTAAACAGATATTTCCTGAGATTTTACTTGCATAATTTCTTGTCGTACATAACTCCAATACCTGTTTCAGCTATTCTTCAAATTGTTATTATCACGTCTCTTATATGAAAATCTTTTTCGGTGATAATACACTCGTTTGTATTCATTTTTTTGTTCCCTGATATTTTCTTTACATTGATTCATATACATTCATTTTTTTTTGAATATCAGAATCTGTAAACTTGTTCTTACAGATCTTCATTCATTTCTCTCGTATATACTGAATAATCGAATCATTGTCGCATCATTCTTTCGTTAATTGTGCTTAAAGACAAATTTTTTTTGATCAATTTTTTATCTGATCATTGTGCTTTAAAGAAATAATATTTTTGATCAACCATTGTGATCAAATGTGCATAATGCTAAATTTTWGGAGGGACTGAGTGCTTATCATAAATACCTCTATGGAATGTCAAAGCCGACAAACCTACCTAAGAGGACAACCATATCTGAGTGAGCTTAAATACAAAAGGGTTTGTGTGCTGAGACTAAAATGAAAAAGAGAGGGGTAGTTGTTGTGAGCTAAAAGAATT
>NW_020201254.1:23596-36708 GCF_001531365.2 Cynara cardunculus var. scolymus | reverse complement strand
TTAAATAAGTGGATTTGCAAAGATCTACTTACAGTTTCTTGAATTGACGGTTTACGCTGAAGATTTCATTCATCTTTTGTATGATGGAATGATTCTCATTTCATCATAAGGGGGAGTATGTAATATGAATGAAATATTCATTTCTAAACTTTTTAAAGGGGAATCTGATGCAAAGATCAAGGGGGAGTAAGTTCGATAATGGCAAAAGATTCAAAAGAAGTGCGACTGGAGATAATTACAGAAAGATTATTCATGTGCTATAACGATTGAGAGATGTTGAATGTGAAGATCATCTTTACAACACTTTACTGAAGATTAATTCTGAAGATTCTTTGAAGATCAAATCTTATACATTGTTTTTGATAATCACTGTTCTACATTGTCAAAAGAGAAGATCACCGCGGTTCTACGTTCAAGGGGGAGAATGCTAGAAGATCTATCTCAACAGTTGATTGCTTAAAGATTTCAAGTTGAAGAATTCTTTTAAAGATGACATAATGTGCTTAATGTTTCAAAGTTCAAACAAGACTCAAAGTGTAGAATTTCTTTCAAGTCTGAATACAAAGGGGGAGAATGTTAGGACTGAAAATCAGTATTAAATTGTATTCGTCTTGAAAGTTAAATATTGTCTATAATTGTAAAAGTCATCGTGTTTGACTTTTCTTAGGCAGGTTTGACTTTAACTATGTTTAAAGATTTGACCCTATAAATAGGGTAATGTCTTTGTAATTGTTAGAGGAGTGAGCTCATTTGTAAATCACTATACGTAATATCAGAGTTGACCACATTTGAATATCTTGACTTTTTCTCTCAAATCTCCTCTCAATGTTCTTGATTGTTAAATCTGATTCTGCCATGGATTATTACTTGAAGATTGATCATCATAGGGACTATCAGCTTCAAATCTAGTTTTGGGTTGTGTTTTGATGCAAAGAGGAAAAGTAATATCATAATGCATCGCGACGACTAATAGACATGAAAAACAATATCCGACTCACGATATGGAATTGGCAGCAGTGGCATTTGCATTGAAAATATGGAGGCATTATCTTTTGGGAAGTTAATGCCAGATTTATACCTATCACAAGAGTTGAACATGCGACAGCGTTGATTGATCACACTTGTTAATGATTATGATTGTGAAATCCTCTATCACCCGGGAAAAGCCAACATGGTAACCAACACTTTAGTTATAAAAGAAAGAATTGGAACAATCAAAGTCGTGGCAATGAGAACAAACTTAACACCCGATCTTCATAAAAAAATTCTGAAATGTCAGAAATAGGCTATTAAAGAGGATCACGTGAAGTCAGAAAGATTGGGTAAAATGATTTCCACCCTGGAATCAAATGATGAGGGATTTTAATGCTTTCAAGGACGGATTTGGGTGCCATGCTATGGAAATACGTGGGAAACCATTTTGAATGAAAGTCACAAGTCTTGCTATTCTATTCATCCAGGTACCAATAAGATGTATAGAAATTTAAAACCTTTTTATTGGTTGCAAGGATTAAAGAAGGACATAGAAAAATACGTGGGACGATGCTTAACCTGTCTGCAAGTTAAGATCGAACACTAGAGACCCTATGGGAATCTGCAATCTTTGGAAATTCCAGTCTGAAAATGGGATCACATTACGATGGATTTTGTCATGAAGTTACCCCGAAACCCCCGAAAGGATATGATGCAATTTGGGTAATAGTGGGTCGTCTATCTAAGTCTGCGTATTTTCTACCAATAAAAGAAACCTATTCCCTAGAGAGGTTGGCTCAAATCTATATCAAGAAAAATGTAACCAGATACCTATCCATCATTTCTAATAGAGATAGTCGTTTTACTTCAAAGTTCTGGGAAAGTTTGCAAAAGGCCTTGGGTTCTCAAATTTGACTAAGTATAGCTTATCATCCTCAAACAGACGGGCAAGGTGAAAGAACCATCCAGACTCTTGAAGACATGTTGAGAACCTGTGTTATTGATTTTGGGGGATCATGGGAGGATCATTTGCCAATGATAGAATTTGCTTACAATAATAGATATCACTCCAGCATCCAAGCGACACCATATGAAGTTTTTTATGGACGTAAATGTCGAACGCCGTTATGTTGGAATGAGGTGGGGGAGAGACAATTGACAGGTCCTGAGATTGTTGAAGTAACATCTAAAAAGATTGAACAAATACGTGAAATAATCAAAACAGAACAGGACCGCTAGAAAAGCTACGCCGATAAACGTCGAAAACCGATTGAATTCTATGTGGGTGATTTTGTGACGTTAAAAGTATCTCCGTAGAAAGGTATTATGAGGTATGGAAAGAAGGGTAAGCTCAGTCCAAGGTATGTTGGGCCATTCAACATTTGCGAACAGGTCAGGCCAATGGCTTATCAACTAGAACTACCGAAAGAGCTTAGCCTAATTCACAACACTTTTCATGTGTCAAATCTACGAAAGTGTTTAGCCGATCCAAGTCTAGCTAAAACGCTTCCAGAGATTAAACTAGATAGTAAACTGAACTTCGTGGAAACACCAGAAGTTGTGACCAATCGAAAAATCAGGGTGTTAAGG
Source organism: Cynara cardunculus var. scolymus (assembly GCF_001531365.2). Classification (NCBI taxonomy): domain Eukaryota; kingdom Viridiplantae; phylum Streptophyta; class Magnoliopsida; order Asterales; family Asteraceae; genus Cynara; species Cynara cardunculus. The sequence goes on along the minus strand of NW_020201254.1, from coordinate 34,146 downwards.
AACAAAGAAATCAGTTTGGTAAAAGTACAGTGGAAAACCATTACAAGGGTTCAGAAGCAACATGGTAATTAAAGTCTGAAATGAGAGCCCGATACCCTTGGTTAATTGTTTAAATGAATTCCGGGAGGGAGTTCTTTTGAGGGGGAGATAATGTGATAACCTGGATTTCAGACAGCATTGATTGAGGTAAATTTTATGTGGATATTATGTCAAATACTTGATAATATGCATGATTAATTAAAGTAAGTGCATAGATCATGTATATATGTGAATATGATACTGTGCATATATGCGAAAACGATAAAGTATGTGTAGGTGCACATATGATAATGTGCATACAAAAGATATTATTAAAATAAGTATGCAATGTTCATGGTTAAGGAAAACAGATTTAATATAATAAACCTCTACCGCCCAAAGTAGTTTTATATTAATAAAGCCACACCGCCTTGATTAAAATATATATAGAAAAAAAAGTTAAAGCTCAATACTTTTGGAGAAATCTTTGAAAGGAGGAAAAGTTTGTGTGTGTGTGTGTATGTGTGGCGGTGAAAGTATTCTTGAAAAGAAATTCTGCTTAAAAGAAATTTGAGGAATCTGTGTTTACTAGAAGAAATTGATGTGTGATTAACCTTCAAAATTTGTTTTTAACAGTGAAGTTGAGTTTTATGAATTTGGGTTGTGGAAACCATTCTTGGAAAATAAAGAAGATTTTGCTTCTTTAAAACAGTTGTGGATGATATCCTATTTTAAGGATTAAAGAAGATTATGAGTTTGGAAAATGATATTAAAAGAACTGTTGGTTCTTGAGTTTCAAAGTTTTGTGATAAAACTATTTTGAATCCATTAGTGGTTAAAAACTATAGAGTGGCATATCAAGGAGAGTTGTGCCATAGGATAAGGGTGGCATATCAACGAGAGGTGTACCTTCAAATATAAGGGTGACATTTGTATGTGTGGTGTTGGACCATATTACTCAGTTCAGGGTATTGAAAACTTACTTGATTAATTAGATAGACATTGAGTACGCAGCRGACAGTAGTAAATCAAGCAGGTAGAAATCAATAAGAACACAATGAAGAACTCTTGAAGAACACAAAGGGAAAATGCTTCAAAGGATTTTCACATAGAAAATGTTGACAATTACAAAATGGAAGCTTGTTAAATTACAAAGGCCTAAAGCTGCTTTTATACAAGCAAATAATCGCAAATACAGACTTAGACGTATTATTTAATCTAAGCCGTTCAAATAAAGCAGATTACAGACATGATCACGTGTTTAGCACGAGCAGCTAATAAACCTAAGTGCAACGAGATAAAAGAGATCCGCACAGAAGACTAACTGCAGACCCTTTGTGAGACACCACAGAGGTTCTGCTGTTTATGACTTGAAAGCTTGATACAGAGGAATATTCTTCCAGAACCTCTGTGAGACACGACAGAGGTTCTGTCGCCTTTGTCTTGAATGATGGGCWACTTTGTTGAATGTCCTCTGCGGTCTTCTATGACAGATTATCTTCTGTCAAAACTTGCTGTGTTACTTTTTCGGTACTTTTACATTCAAAGATGATGAGAGCTAACAATCTCCCCCTAAGTATGAAAAAGTAAACAAGGAATTGGAAAGAGCAAGTCATTACTTGAAAGAAATTACAAGAAGTGATTAACCATCAACCTCTGAAATGAAATACTTGAATGTAAATTACAAAGCGNATTTAATCTAAGCCGTTCAAATAAAGCAGATTACAGACATGATCACGTGTTTAGCACGAGCAGCTAATAAACCTAAGTGCAACGAGATAAAAGAGATCCGCACAGAAGACTAACTGCAGACCCTCTGTGAGACACCACAGAGGTTCTGCTGTTTATGACTTGAAAGCTTGATACAGAGGAATATTTTTCCAGAACCTCTGTGAGACACGACAGAGGTTCTGTCGCCTTTGTCTTGAATGATGGGCTACTTTTTTGAATGTCCTCTGCGGTCTTCTGTGACAGATTATCTTCTGTCAAAACTTGCTGTGTTACTTTTTCGATACTTTTACATTCAAAGATGATGAGAGCTAACATGTGGTATTACAATAGCTCTTGCTATTCTATCTATTAAGATTGCAATAGTTTTGAGTTCTTACTTCTTTGTGATTTGAGGACTCAAGAATCTTGCCCTTATTAGAAATTATAGTAATGATGTTATTGAGAAGGGGTAAACTTGGCTTATTGCCAATGGTTTTGGATAAACTATGGTTTTGACAAACTGTTTGATTTAGGATGAACTAGAGAGGCTCTGGTTATTCCATGAAAGGAACCAGAGGGCTCTGGTTGTTCCTCACAATAGAACAAGAGGGTTCTGGATGATGGTTTGATCATATTACAAGTCTTTACAAATCTTTTATTTAAACGAGAGGCTCTCTATCTATTAGATGGGAGCTCTGTGTCAAGATTATGTTTTAAAAGGTGTTCTAAGATTTTATACTTTTTTTTTAACTTAGAAAACTTTTCATACATAAAAGGACGAACCAGAGGGGCTCTGGTTGGTCTTCACGTTGAACTAGAGGGGTTGTGGTTGGTCATGGTTTTTGAGCAAGAGGCTCTTTTCATATTTAAGATTATTACTTCATACATTTCATACTTGGAAAACCATTTCGTCCAGCCTTTGTACATTAACTTGGTATTTATATGAATATTGAACTTGAGAGGCTCTCGTTAGTATAACAAGAAGCTCTGGTTAGAGGAACAAGAGGGGCTCTAGTCCTACTAATCAATGAAAATCTTTCTAAGTCTGGTCTTTAGAACCAAAGGGTTGATGAATTAGATGATTTATGGATTTATTCTTCCATTATGTGAAAAGTTGATTTTAAATAATGTTTTGGTGACCTTCACCCTACAACTACATGGAAAAAGGGATCTCACTAGACCTTCAGGTCTAACCCTTATTTTGTTTTCAAATATGTATTGCAGGAACAACAGAGTATAATGATAGTAAAGGAAAAGGGAAAATATGATTGGTTTCCCTATATGCATAGCTATGTGAAGCTCAATCTTTGGATGTGTTTTGAAAAATGAATGTTATGTGGTACAAGAACATGTATTTTGGAATTTTTAAGTTGTGTATTTTGTATCGTAGTTTTTTGTACTTTGGACCTTAGTGGGATAAGACATGTATTTCTCTGATTGAATTATATGTTATATGCAATGTGAGTTAGGGGTGTTACAACTATGAATTTCATAACCAATTTGTCAAGAACATTGAAAGGTTATGATGCCATATGGGTGATTGTAGATCGGTTATCCAAGTCTGCACATTTCTTACCAATGAAAGAATCATATTCAATGGAGAGATCGGCAAAATTGTATACTGATGAGGTAGTGACACGTCATGGTGTTCCTCTATCAATAATTTCCGATAGAGACAGTCGATTCACTTATATGTTTTGGAAGAGTTTTCCAAGAGAAATGGGTTCACATATTAAGTTGAGTACAACTTATCATCCTTAAACGGACGGACAAAGTGACCGAACTATCCAAACACTAGAAGATATGCTTAGAGCTTGTGTTATCGATTATGGAGGATCGTGGGATAATCATTTGGCTTTGGTAGAATTGGCTTACAAAAATAGCTATCATTCGAGTATCCAAGCTGCACCTTTTGAGGTTATGTATGGACGAAAATGTCGAACTCCTTTGTGTTGGAACGAGATAGGTGAGAAACAGTTAACTGGCCTGAGCTAGTACAGCAAATAGTGAATAAAATTTGCCAAATATGAGAACGAATGAAAGTGGCACAAGATCGGCAAAGAAGTTATGCTAATACACGTCATAAACCAATTGAGTTCCAAATTGGTGATAAAGTAATGTTAATGATATCACCTTGGAAAGGAGTAGTAGGTTTTGGTAAAAAGGGAAAGTTAAGCCCAAGATATATTGGACCCTTTCCTTTCATTGAAAGAGTTGGAAAAGTGGCATAAAAACTAGAACTTTTTTTTAAGTTAATTGGTATTCATAACACTTTTCATGCGCCACATTTTAGGAAGTGTTTAACAAATCCGGAAGTAGTGGTGCCTCTACTAGAAATTAAGATTGATGAGAAGTTATGTTTTGAAGAAACCCCTGAAGCCATTACTGACTTCAAGGTAAATAAATTGCGGAGTAAAGAGATCGGATTAGTAAGAGTTCAGTGGAGTTATCATAAAGGAGAGGACGCCACATGGGAACTCGAGTCAGAAATGCAAGTAAAACATCCTCATTTATTTCCTTAGTGGAATTCCGGGATGGAATTTTTCTAAGGAAAGGATATTGTAATAGTTAGTTTTCAGATTATAGTTGATCGATTTTAAATTTATGTAGCAATGGAAAGTTCAGGGTTGGATTATGTATTGTGAGGGTTTTTGAGGAATTAACCTATGTTTATTTTATTTCCTCTTTAGATTATTAAATTTTGCGTTGTAAAGAGAGGGAGAGGCGGTAGGCATGCACCACCCCAATACTTTGTTTTCCACTTACTATATATAGTAAGTTGGGTTGAATGAGGAAATATTTTTTACCATTTCATATTTCAAAAGTCTCCTTGACAAAACTCATCATCGATGGTTGAAGAGCAAGCATATCTCAAATTAAGACTTTGACTAAGGCAAGTGTTTTTCAAACATCCCATACATATGTTTTATCACTGTTTTATAGTTGCTACATTGCTACTTAATTCTTTAATAACTTTTTAATTCGGCTATTGTGTCGTCCGGATACGTTCCATTACGGCTAATGTGCCGTTCGGATACGTTCCAATCCGGCTAATGTATCGTCTGGATACGTTCCAATCCAGCTAATGTGTCGTCTGGATACTTTTCCATTCGTCTACAAGGCTGTCCAGATTCCTAATCCGGCTAATAGATCAACCAGATTTCCTATCTGGTAAAAGATGTTGATCGGATTCTTATCTATCAGGATGAAGTGTTGGCATTAATTATATCTTATCTGATTAACGAGTTGTGGAGGGAAAATCTTTAATTGTTTGGAAAAATTGATAGATGAACTGGGGGTGTAACCGTAATAGATGAAATGGCCGTGTAACCCCGATAAATGAGTGATGAAATGATATATTAAGATCCAAGTTTGTTATAATTTTGGGTTTTGAAATATGTATTTTTTGTAAGAGAAGGATACACTCACTAGACCTTTTGGTCTAACGCTCAATTATTGGACTAATTTGTTTTGTAGGTCATCTATCATCACAAGATAAAGGCAAAGGATGTAACACTCCCAAACACCACATTTGCATATAACACATATTTCATTACATGGAAATATAGTTTACATCACAAGATCCCACTACTACAACGATTCTTATATGTACAAAATCTACATATGAAAAATTCCAAAACAAATCCTATACTAACATATGTAATACAACATGTATCTTTAAAATAAGCAATCTTAAGCAGGTCTTCAAAATAAGATAACAGGTTAGGAAAATAATCACATTTTCCCCTTCCCCTTATTATCCCTGGACCCCGCCATTCCTGCATTGCATAATTTTAAAACAAAAAATGAGGGTTAGACCAGAAGGGTCTAGTGAGTAAATCCCTTCTTTGCAAATGCAGAGTGATGAACAACCAAAATATAATAAAGTATCTTTGCTCAGAAATATTTGCAATACAATCAAATAATGCAGTTCTCAATGATATGTATAAAAGGATAAACTCAAGAATCTCAGTTCTATTAATAAAATACATCTGCTTAAAGATCCAACATTCTCAATATTAGAAAAATATTATGACCAAAACTTCTTTAATAACCAAACCATTCCTTTGTAAATTTTAAAGGAAAGTTTTAAGGCAGTACTTGTCCTTTATGACAAACCATTTTGCCCTTCTCAATAACATCTAAATTATTGTTTGCAATAGGAATAATATCTTCAATTAATTAGGTCACAAAGAAATGATGACTCAAAGTTATTAAATCCGATTAGTAACAATAGTAAGAGTTATAATACTAATTACATATGACAATGCCTCCCTTATTCCAAGTACACATCTCCTTGATATGCCACCCTTATTCCTCCAACAAAACAGGGCTACTTATCATAACAGACAAAAGTCACCACGTCTGAAAGTACCCATTCCCAGTTCCAAGCCAGAACAGACAAAAGTCACCACGTCTGGGGGAACTACCTCTTAAAATAAGTTTCATACCAAAACAGACTTATGTCACCACGCTTGGTAAAAACAGTTTTACAAAATCCACTTTCATACCGAAACAGACTTGCATTACCATGCTTGGTAGGAAGGTTTCCCAAAAATCTTGTTCCAAACCAAAACAGACTTACGTCACCAAGCTTGGGTGGAACATATCTTTTTTTTTAAAAGATATAAAACACCCCTTTTTATAACTCCATAATTAAACCCAATAGTAAACATTCTTAAATATGTAAATGTCTAAAAATATTTAACACTTACAAGAAATTTACCAAATACAATCCATCCGGACAAGTTATCCGGATATACAATCCGGAGAACACTTGTCCCTTCTGCCCGATTTACTAATCCGATCAACACAAGGTTGATTAAAGACAATCACATAACCTTAATCAATTAAAAACTAAACCGCATGTGTCACACCCCGCTAAAGCGGAAACACGAGATGTAACAGGCAAGCGAGTCATAGCAACAGTTAAGAAATAACACCATTTCAAGTTGTACAAAAACAAATCCAGTTTATCGACATAACCAAAATTAGAATGAATACAACTTTCTCAAAATGCTCCAATTTCGGACTTAATCGATCTTGCCACGAGTATGCTTCCAAAATAGAACCAACTTTACTTAAATCCTGTAAAGCATGTAAAATAAAACAAGGTCAACTACAAAGAGTTGGTGAGTTCACGGGTTTTCATATGCATAAAACGTTTCAATGCATAAACCAAGTAATAGCAAACATATGCGAATTCTTTGCACTTAATAAAAGTAAATCTCTCACGATGTAGAACTTGATACGCTACTGAGCCTTACCTGACCAACTGCCCCATTAATTTTCAAACAACCAAAAGTAGCCCGTACACTACTTAGGTCCTACAGTTCGATATAATACTAATTCAACGGTGGTCCAAATTCCACATGATTAGACCAAGAAAAACGTAGGTAATGTGCACCCTTTTCTCGGTGGGACTGTCAACACAATAGCGGCTATCCACAAAACCACGGCCCGGGGATGTACCCGAGTTAACAAGTAGCGTTTACGGACGGGTATTTTTATTTGGAAAAAAAATATATTCTCAAGCATATCAATTCAACAGTTATTCAAAGTGTAATAACAGTTAACAAAAATAGCTTAGAAGAACCCGACTAAGCAGTTCCTTAGTCCAGAGGTTTCAAGCCAAGCATCGACTAAGCAGTTCCCTAGTCCAAAAGTTTTACATAAATAAACATGCAAAGTTTGCTCAATATCATGCTTTTCCCCCATAAAATAATCAAAAGCAGTAAAAGTGGTGCCGTGAGAACTCACTAATTTGATGAATATCCAGATGTTGCCCTTAGAAGCTCTCTAGGCTCGTCCGAACTTCCTGAACATACCAATATCCAGCGCTAAATTACATAAAAAGGTTTCTTGCTCAAGGTAAAGCAAAGTTGCTTTCAATGCAATGCCATCAAGGTTTTTTTAAAATAAAAGCCGATATTTTAATATTGACTTTTTAAAAGGAACCTTCCAAAAATCACCTAATGACGTCATCTTAAGTCATCCAAAACAATGATGACAGCCGCCAATTTCTAAAATCAAGAATTTTTTAGTGGGTTTGAGACTCTTCTTAAATACTCTACAATCTTGAGTCACACGTCCCAAAAACCGATTGCATGCACCAAAAATGACAGCAATGATGGGGAGGGGTCTCAAGCTCATCATTTTCAAGAATTTAAACTCTAGCTTGAGTCATCATCTTCGAACAAACTCCAGAAAATAAAATCCGATTCCAACGAGTTTTAAAGATAAATAATAAATTTGATTAAGGATGCATGCAAGCTCCTATCATACATAAAATATGATCAGACCTCACATGCAAGGATTCTCTCCTTCCTTCTTAGAGATTAAAGATTATGGATCACATATTATCATCCTAACGAAGACATTTGCAGGTCTTTGATGAACAATCTCCCCTCTTTAATTCTCATAAATTTACTAAATAATCGAGTAGGTGAAGAAGAATGAAAACTTTCGAATTTTTGTGAAGATAGAATAGCTCAAAACATACCCTTTCTTAGAATCTTTAGCAATACTTAAGAACAGCAGGAACCTTTAAGGCTTGCGAGGAGATGGAATCGGCTGGAGGGTGATTGAGAGTAGAGAGAGGTGACAGGTTAAGCTGGGAGTTGGAAATGAGAGTTTTCAAAGAAAGAGGGGTATTTATATGAAGGATTTTAAAGAAGAAATGGGCTGGCCTCTAAAGGCCCAAGCCCTATAAATTATTATTTTTTCTAAATGATAAAACCCCTCTATAATTTATTTAAACAAAACAACTAAATAAAAGATTTTAAAACTYCACCCTTTAATAAATTAATTGGCCAACAAAATGGGACTTTGGAAATTTTTTAAAATTCTTAAATACAAAACTTAAAATATCAACTTTATTTTATTTGGAGCATTTCAAGACTATTTGGCATTGCACAAGTTAACTTTGTCAGTTACCCGTTGAAACATGATCTTCCGAACCAATTTTGGGAATTAAGCGAGACGTTCTCTATTCATCATAGCTAAATCCTAGAAAGACTTAATTCTCAATAAAGATCCTAAAAAAAATACTAACCTGAAATCCCGAAATGACGGATTGTCACAGCATGATTCATGTCCAGTTTAAGGCAATCCGGACAACACATGACCGATTTAAGACTAAACCGCTTAATACGTGATCGGTTTATAACTAATCCGCACAACCTTCAGGCGATTTAATGCTAAACCGCACAATGTTTAGTCGTATTCCTACTTCTTCATTCAAAACCTTTGTCCGGTTTACATAGTTCAAATTCTCACTAACACCCTAAGTCGCACAACACTTAAGCGATTTATGGTTAAATCGGATAACACTTGTCTGGTTTAAAAACAATCTGAACGGCACTATGTCTAATTTAAAGTAATCCGGTCACCCTTCAACCGATTTAAACCCAAATTGCACAAAACTAAATTTCAAGGATGTAATATAGTTCTTTTCAAGTTAAATAAGTAAACTTTTGAAAGAAAATTTGTAGAAAATACTCACCTTTGTAATTTAGCTATTGCAAACTCACATTGATTCCAATTCTCTCAAGATTTCTAAAAGAAACAGAAACCTTGCTTCTCCCCCACAAAACTCCTACTTATACTATCCAAATATGGAAAGTCGGTCAATCCAACCTCAAACCATGTGCATGCATGTACATAAAGCTATCCATTCATGTATTTAAACCCATGCACACACACTTACATACCGTCTCATGCATATAAAAGCATGCATTCATATGTATATAACACATATCTTGCATATAATCCATGCATGAAATGCATGTACTTATGCATTTTAACCCATGTAAGCATGTATTCACATAAACAATTAATTCACATAATAAATACCTTAAATAATATTTAGGACCTGGTTATCACATTATCCACCCTTTCAAAAGAATTCTGTCCCAGAATTCCTTTAATCAAAGAGCCATGGATAATCTGTTCTTATTTCTTATTCCAATTCCCAAGTAGCCTCTGGTCCTTTGTGAAACTTCCACTGAACCTAAACCAGACTAATTTCTTTGTTTCTCAACACCCTGATCTTTTGGTCAATCACGACTTCTGGTGTTTCCATAAAGTTCAACTTACTGTCCAGTTTGACCTCTGGTAATGGTACAGCGAGACTCGAATCAGCTAAACATTTCCACAAATTCGATACATGGAAAGTGCTGTGAATCAAACTTAGTTCTTCTGGTTGTTCTAACTGGTATGCCACTGGCCCGATTCGTTTGCATATTCTAAACGGCCCAACATACCTCGGACTGAGTTTACCTGTTATATTCCAGATCTGACAGTAGAACAATTTTAACCAAGAGATTCAAGCAAGAAATGTAAAAGAAGATGAAATGAAAAACAAATGTTGCTTTGTTTATTGAATGGAAATTACAAACTTACAAGAATCCTAATCGACTCTCATGTAGTCTGAATCTATGTATTACAATGAAGTTTTTCTATTTGCTCTCGTACATATTTCTCTATCTCTAACTCTCTATTTATAGGCAGTAACCTACCAAACATGGATAAGATTAATGCTATCCAGAASAGGAATAGCCTTATCCAGAATAAGAAAACTGAAGGTAGTTGTCTAAAAGATAACAGAGGATGGCATCGACAGAGGCTCTCTTGTTAAGTATAACAGAGGCTCTGTTAGCATCACCAGAGGCTCTATGAACATTCACAGAGGCTCTGGTCCTTACAGAGGGGCTCTGGTCCAAAGGACTTGGAGTCCAGGAACTCTTGTCTTCACAGAGCCTTGCAGAGGCTCTGGTCTCCACAGAAGCTCTGGTCTCCAAAGAAGCTCTGTAGTCTCTGAA
>NW_020201254.1:13318-23486 GCF_001531365.2 Cynara cardunculus var. scolymus | reverse complement strand
TTATCTTCTAGCACCCGATTGCTTAATAAAACTTTTTCAGGGTTATCATTAGCTTCAGAATAAAGCTAACAATCTCCCCTCAAAGTTTTATGAAGCAAGCATCTTCATGACGTCTTCTGATCTTTTCTCCTCTGCTTCCATGACAAAAGCTTTAGTGTTTAGCCGAAGGGAGATGACGGCACACGCGCTTGCTCTTATGGATAAGTCGGGATTGCAACTTCAAACTCCCCTCAGATTGTAGCTCTGTGGTCTTCATTTTCAACTCTTGGCTCATTTCAGACTCAGAGTGACATTTCAGCACCACTAATTGCACATAGTGCAGCTTTAACCTGCTTACAATCCAACACAGATTGTGGAAAGCAGAATAGCTACTCCACACAGAAGTAGCAAATTCATCCCTAGAGGGACAGATAACTCTGTGGATTACATGACAAAACAGTGCAATTAGTCTTATGACAATGACTCTATCAAAGAACCGCAAGTTAAGTAGGAATGAAGTTTTAGAACTTAAACAGAGATAAACACTATTAGAAATTAGATCTGGAGAGAATATTTTCACATTTAAGCAAATTATCTTCATGAAACAGCCGGTCAATAAAATTGACAGATTAGCTGTTAATGCTTTTAAGGGTAAAAAAGAGAAAGGAAACTGCCATAGACTTGAAATAATGAGAGTTTCTAGAGACGAGAAATATAAAGCTTTTATAGATTCAAAACCATAAAAAGAGAAGATGAAATACTACTCAAGATATTGCCTTAGGCTAAGAGTATCAAGAACATTTGCTAGACGCCTTTGCGTAGCTCTGACTCTAAAAGGGCAGAAAAAATCGACTGACTCCAAGAAACTCACAGATCTGAGAGATCCAAGATCGAAACAGGTTCTAATTCATCCTAAGAACAAATCCCTTAAAAAGAATTTGATAAATGTTAAGCGAAAGATGAATTGACGAGTTTCAGAGTTCAAACAGCAGTCGAACAGCAAACTGTTCAAGAAGAGTGTATTTCGATTAAATCKAACTACTGCAGAAAGATCGTATCGATTAAGAAATCAATTTTGGCTCTGATACCACTTGTTATATCCCAGATCTGACAGTAGAACGATTTACACTAGAAGTTTGTAAGAGAAAGTAAACAAGAAGATTAAACAGAGAAATAGCGGCTGCTTTTCTTTAATTGAAAATAGAAATTACAAACTCTTAAGAAACCCTAATCGACTCTCATATGATTTTGAATCTATCTATTACAAAGAGAATTCTCTTGATGCTCTTGAGTATCTATTTCTCTATCTAAAACACTCTATTTATAGGCAGTAACCCACAAAACCTGGATAAGTTTGACGCTATCCAGAACAGGAATAGCCTTATCCAGAATAAGGAATCTGAAGATAGTCATCTAAAAGATAACAGAGGATGGCACAGCCAGAGAGTCTATTGTCAAAAATAACAGAGGCTCTGTTAGCATCACCAAAGGCTCTGTGAGCACTCACAGAAGCTCTGGTCTTCACAGAGGGGCTCTGGTCCAAGGGACTTAGAGTCCAAGAACTCTGGTCCTTACAGAGCCTTGCAGAGGCTCTGGTTACCATAGAAGCTCTGTAGTCTTTGAAAGAAGCTCTGGTTGTCCGTGACTCTTTAGCACAGAGGCTTGTCATCTAGACTTGACGTTTTGGCACGGCTTCTTCTTCAGTTCATCTTCTAGCTCTACGTTTTGGCGCAGAACCTTCTTTAGTTTATCTTCTAGCACCCGATTGCTTAATAAAACTTTTTCARGGTTATCATTAGCTTCAGAATAAAGCTAACATTACCCTTCTTCCCAAATCTGATGACACCCTTCCTTGGCGAAACTTTCAACATCACAAAATCACCTACACAAAATTCAAATGGATTTCGATGATTATCAGCATAACTTTTCTAGCGATCTTGTGTTGTTCTGATTCTTTCTCAGATCTGTTCGATCTTCTTAGAAGTTTCTTGAATAATCTCAGGACCCGTTAACTGCCTCTCACCCACTTCGTTACAACACAACGGTGTTCGACATTTACGTCCATACAATACTTCATATGGTGTCGTTTGGATGCTGGAATGATAACTGTTGTTATATGCAAACTCTATTTGTGGCAAATGATCTTCCCACGATCCCCCGAAATCAATGATACAACTTCTCAACATATCTTCGAGAGTCTGGGTAGTTCTATCAATTTGCCCATCTGTTTGCGGATGATAGGTTGTACTTAACCAAATTTCAGACCCAGAGCTTTCTGCAAACTTTCCCAAAACTTCGAGGTGAAACGACTATCTCTATCAGAAACAATAGATAGTGGAACACCGTGCCTAGTTATAATTTCTTTGATGTAAATCTGTGCTAACTTTTCTAAAGAGTATCCCTCTCTTATTGGCAAAAAATGCGGAGATTTAGACAGGCGATCAACAATTACCCAGATTGCGTCATACCCTTTTGGAGTTCGAGGTAACTTCATGACGAAATCCATCGTAATGTGGTCCCATTTCCATACAGGAATCTCCAAAGATTGAAGACTTCCATACGGTTTCTGATGTTCGATCTTAACTTGTAGACACGTTAAACATTGTTCCACGTATCTAGCGATATATTTCTTCAATCCGGGCCACCATTAAAAAGATTTCAAATCCCTGTACATCTTATTGGTACCTGGATGAATATAGTATCGGGACTTATGACTTTCGTTCAAAATTACTTTCCAGATATCCCCAAAACTTGGTACCCAAATTTGCCCTTGAAAGCACATAATTCCTTTGTCGTTTGGTTCCAAGGTTGAAATCATCTTACCCAACCTTTCTGACTTCATAAGATCTTATTTCGTAGCTTCCTTCTAACACCTTAGAATTTCTTTATGGATATTAGGGACTAAACTTATTCTCATTGCCATAGTTTTAATAGTCCCGCTCCTTTATTTTCTACTTAAAGCGTCAACTACCACGTTGGCTTTTCCTGGGTCGTAAAGGATTTCACAATCATAATCATTAACAAGTTCAATTGACCGACGATGTCGCATATTTAAATCTTTTTGGTTCAACAGATGCTATAGACACTTATGATCTATATAAATTTGGCACTTTGTCCCCAGAAAGTAATGCCTCTAGATTTTTAGAGTAAATACCACCGCGGCTAACTCCATATCATGAGTCGGATACTGCTTCTCATGATCCTTCAATTGTCTTGATGCATAAGAAATCACATTTTCTCTTTACATCAAAACACATCCCAATCCCAATTTTGAAGCATCACTGTATACCACAAAATCTTCGGATCCATCAGGTAAGGTCAACACCGGCGCACTATAGAGGTGATCCTTCAATAGTTGAAAAGCTGCTTGCTGTTCTCTTTCCCACTGAAACTTAACATTATTCCGAGTCAATTTGGTCAATGGCACGACTATCTTAGAAAAGTCCTAAATGAACTTACGATAGTAGCCTGCTAGTCTTAAAAAGCTTCGGACTTCAAAAGGAGTCTTTGGAGCTTCCATTTTTTAACTGCTTCTATTTTAGCTGGATCTACCTTCACCCGTGCTTCTGAGATAACGTGACTCAAGAATTGGACTTCCCTTAACCAGAATTCACACTTGGACAACTTGGCATACAAGTTTTCTCTTTTCAACAATTCCAGTATCAGGCGAAGATGTTTTGCATGCTCTTCTTCAGTAATAATATAAGAATATCATCGATAAATACAATAACGAATTTATCAAGATATTCCTTACATACCCTATTCATCAAATCCATAAAAGCTATGGGCGCATTAGTTAAGCCAAATGGCATAACTAAGAATTCATGATCCCGTACCTAGTTCAAAAAGCGGTTGTAGTAACGTCTTCCTCCCTGACTTGAAGTTGATGATCCCGATACATGGAGAAATAACATGCTCCTACCAGTTGATTAAACAAGTCATCAATCCTTGGCAGAGGATACTTGTTCTTGATTGTCAATTTATTCAATTCTCGATAGTCTATACACATTCGCATAGATCCATCTTTCTTCTTCACAAAAAAGACCGGAGCACCCCTAGGTGAAGTGCTGGGTTTAATGAATCCTTTATCAGTCAGATCCTTCAACTGAGTAACCAATTCTTTCAATGCTGAAGGAGGTAATCTATATGGTTCCTTGGCCACTGGTGCTGCCCCAGGTATAAGATCAATTTGAAATTCAATAACTCGGTCCGACAATAATCCAGATAAATCCTCTGGAAAGACTTCTAGGTAATCATTAACGATTGGAATCAATTCCTCTTTTCTTTCCTCTTTCTTTTTATCAATAACATATGCTAAACACCCCTGATACCCCTTTCGAATACACTTTCAGGCTTTTAACACCGATAAAAGACTAGTATGATGATTCTGACGATCACCATAAAAAATAACTGTTTCTTGACCTGGCAGAGTAATTTTGATCATTTTTTATTACAAATAATACTGGCCTGATGCTCTGCTAACCAGTCCATACCCACCACTAAATCAAACTCTTTCATCGGCATAGGGAACAGTCGAATCGGTAATTCACACCCCTCAATAGCAATAATACAATTATTGAATACTCTAGTAACAGATTCTTGACTATTAGCAGTGTCAACTACTAATTCGTCATCAAGGAGCACAGAATTCAAGCATGCAGATTGAGCAAATGATGGTGATACAAATGAAAATTTTGCACCAGAATCAAGCAACACCTTAGCACGTATCGAATTTAGAAGAAAAGTACCTGTTACTACATCTGGGGTTGCTTCTGCCTCGTTCTTCGTCATTTGGAACGATCTACCGCTGGCTCCACTCTGGCCTCCCCTCGGTGCACTAGGCCTTCCACGATTACTGGGAGCATTTCCTCCCATTGTCAAACGAGGAGTTCTCAATTGTGGACAATTTGGTCGGATATTTTCAGGTGAATTGCACTGAAAACACCTTTATGGGTGTAGTGCAGTCCCTTGACAAATGCCCTTTTGGTTCAGATGGACAATTCCCTTGATGCACCTGCTGACATTGTGGACAAGTCCCAACAGGTAGCGGCTATGGACACGGTTCTCTGTTTTAATAAACTTGGGTCTTCGAAAATGACTGAAGACCCCTCCCACTTTCCTTTCTCTATTATTTTATCTTCACCTTGCCGATTCTTATTTCTTTCAGTAACTTCGGCAGCATTGACGGCTAAAGAGAAAGTTTCAAGGTTCATAGCAATCACAAACTCCCAAATAGAAGATTTCAGACCCCAAATATACCTTTCTACCTTTCAGGATTCTGAAGATACGTAATGTTCAGCAAAACGGGAAAACTCAATAAATTTCTCGGTATAATCCTGCACAGATCTATTTCCTTGTTCCAGTTTCAGAAAATCGTCCTTCATTTGTCTTACTGCTGTCATAGGACAGAATTGTGTTTTACATTTATTCACAAATTCTTCCCAAGACATGGTCTGCAATATATTTGGTTGTGCTGAGGATTCCACATCCCACCAATATAAGACATTAGATTTGAGTATAGATACTTCAAATCTAACCTTATCTTCTTCAGAACATCTACTAGTATTGAATACTGATTCAATCTCTTTTATCCAGCACATTGCTTTCACTGGATCTCTTTCTTCTTAAAAGGTCGGAGGTTTACATGTCAAAAAAATCTTTATATCCCCTCCCCGATTATTTTTTCCTGCGGAAGGAGCTGGAGGATTAATTCCAACTCGCTTGGTTTCTATTCTCGCTGGCAGTCCCATAATGGATATCAAGGTTTCTCTCAGTTTTCTCATTTCTTCTGCCAAAACATCTCTTGCTATAAACTCAGGTTGTTGCCTCTGTTTTTGATGAGCATTCCCAGAAATAGATTCCCCTTGATCAGGGCGAATATCGGCCTGACTCCTTTCTGGAATCTGACTCCTCTCTCGACCTCTACCCTACCCCTTCCACGACCTCTACTCCTTGAAGCATAGGTTGGTGGATTAACGGGAGATTCCTCCCTTTCTTCAGATTCAGGGCGGGYAATTCTTTCTGATCTTCGCGATCGACTAGACATCTGCAAATATTTTAGTATTAAATATCACATATTCATATTCCCAAATATAATATGGCATTCGAGTATAGGTATGTACCTGTAAATTCATAATTATATTGGCCATTTGTAATTCGAATTCACCTTACATACTGCCCTCTTTATCCCATTATATTTTATTCCCAGTGATACTACTTATGTCTGGGACTCTTAACATGCAAATGACAGTTTAAGTCTATGCATCATGCTTTGAATACCTAAATCTCTTAAACTAAGGCTCTGATACCACTTCTGTAACACCCCCAAACACCACAATTGCATATAGCACATATTTCATTACATGGAAATATAATTTACATCACAAGGTCCCATTAGTACAATAATTCTTATATGTATAAAATCTACATATGAAAAATTCCAAAACAAATCTTGTACCAACACAAGTAATACAACATGTATCTTCAAAATAAGCAATCTTAAGCAGATCTTCAAAATAAGATAACAAGTTAGGAAAATAATCACATTTTCCCCTCCCCCTTATTATGCCTGGACCCTGCCATTCCTGCATTGCATAATTTTAAAACAGAAAATGAGGGTTAGACCAGAAGGGTCTAGTGAGTAAATCCCTTCTTTGCAAATGCAGGGTGATGAACACCAAAATATAATAAATTATCTTTGCTCAGAAATATTTGCAATACAATCAAATAATGCAGTTCTCAGTGATATGTATAAAAGGATAAACTCAAGAACCTCAGTTCTATTAATAAAATACATTTGCTTAAAGATCCAACATTCTCACTATGAGACAAATATTATGACCGAAGCTTCTTCACTCACCAAACTATTCCTTTGTAAAATTTAAAGCAAAGTTTTAAGGCAATACTTGCCCTTTATGCAAACCATTTTCCCCTTCTTAATAACATCTAAATTATTGTTTCTAATAGGAATAATATCTCTAATTCATCAGGTCACAAAGAAATGACGACTCAAAGTTATTAAATCCGATTAGTAACAATAGTAAGAGTTATAATACTAATCACATATGACAATGCCTCCCTTATTCCAAGTACACTTCTCCTTGATATGTCACCCTTATTCCTCCATCAAAACATGGCTACTTATCAGAACAGACAAAAGTCACCATGTTTGAAACTACCCATTCCCAGTTCCAAGCCAGAACAAACAAAAGTCACCACGTCTGGGGGAACTACCTCTTAAAATAAGTTTCATACCAAAACAGGCTTATGTCACTACGCTTGGTAGAAACAGTTTTACAAAATCCTCTTCCATACCAAAACAGACTTACGTCACCATGCTTGGTAGGAAGGTTTCCCAAAAATCCCATTCCGAACCAAAACAGACTTACGTCACCACGCTTGGTTGGAACATATCTTTTTATTTAAAAAGATATAAAATACCCCTTTTTATAACTCCATAATTAAAAACAATAATAGACATTCTTAAATTATGTAAATGTCTAAAAATATTTAACACTTAAAATAAATTTACCAAATATAATCCATCCGGACAAGTTATCCGAATATACAATCCAGACAACACTTGTCCCTTCTGCCCGATTTACTAATCCGATCAACATATGGTTGATTAAAGACAATCACATAACCTTAATCGATTAAAAATTAAATCGCATGATTCATGTCCGGTTTAAGGCAATCCGGACAACACAAGATCGATTTAAGACTAAACTGCTCAATACGTGATCGGTTTATAACTAATCCGCACAACCCTTATGCGATTTAAGGCTAAACCGCACAATGCTTAGTCGTATTCCTACTTCTCCGTTCAAAACCTTTGTCCGGTTTACATAGTTCAAATTCTCACTAACACTAGAAATCGCACAACACTTAAGCAATTTATGGTCAAATCGGATAACACTTGTCCGGTTTAAAATAATCCGGACGACACTATGTTCGGTTTAAAGTAATCCGGTCACCCTTCAACTGGTTTAAACCCAAATTGCACAAAACTAAATTTCAAGGATGTAATACAATTCTTTTCAAGATAAATAACTAAACTTTTGAAAGAAATTTGTAGAAAATACTCACCTTTGTAATTTAGCTATTGCAAACTCACTTTGATTCCAAGTATGCAAGTAATCCGGACAAGCTTTTTCCCAAATCTCTCTAGATTTCTAAAAGAAACACTAACCTTGCTTCTCCCCACAAAACTCCTACTTATACTTTCCAAATATGGAAAGTCGGTCAATCCAACCTCAAACCATGTGCATGCATGCACATAAAGCTATCCATTCATGTATTTAAACGCATGCACACACACTTACATACAGTCTCATGCATATAAAAGCATGCATTCATATGTATATAACACATATCTTGCATATAATCCATGCATGAAATACATGTACTTACGCATTTTAACCCATGTAAGCATGTATTCACATAAACAATTAATTCACATAATAAATACCTTGAATAATAATCAGGACCTGGTTATCACAAAGGAAAAATGTAATGAAGTGTTATTTAGATGTTTGTGATGTAATTGACAAAGTTTTTGTTAATCCATATTTTCTCTTGTTATGTTATTTCTTTGTGATTTAAAGATTTAGAATCATGGTTCTTATTGGAAATCATAGTATGGATGGTATTGTGGAGATGATAACTGGCTTTTGTCTTGAAGCTTTGAATAAAACTTGTTTCTGATGAAAAAGGTTTAAAGTGGTATAATGTGAAACCAGAAAGGTTCTAACCTGTTTGGTTTGGATATAGTCTTTATAAAGTCAAGTGATTAGCTTTGGAAATTGGAATGGTACTGGTAATGTGAATTACATGGTTATGTATTCGTCTTACATGAAAAGTTGATTTTAAATAAAGTTTGGTGATCTTCACCCTGCAGTAACATGGAAAAAGGGATCTCACTAGTCCTTCCAGTCTAACCCTCATGTAGTATTTAAATATGTATTGCAGGAACTGTTGACGGTAAGGGGAAGGGGAAAATGTGATATTTTCCTACATGCATATCTTTGTGAAGATTAGATTATGTTGTACTAGTTTTGGTAGATAAGATTGATCAGTACAAGAATTGTATTTTGGAATTTTTGGGCCATGTATTTTGTATGATAGTTTCTTGTACTTTGGGACCTAAGTGGTGTAAAAATATGTATTTTTTGTGAATAAAGTATATGTTATGTGCAATGTGTGATGTGGGGTGTTACATGAGAAGAGCCTACAGACGTGTACGCTTGTCACTAGAACCAGTGACTCGAACCCCGACACGCATGGGACAAACCGTTGAGGGAGAACAGGAGATAGAGAGGGAGACTGATAGGGAAACACGGAGGGAGGTGGATAGAGAAGAAAGGGAGATGAGGGAGTTAGAGAAAAAGAAGAGGTAGTTGGAGAGAAAGAAAATAAAGAAGAAGAGGAAAAGAGAAGAGTAAAAAAGGGAGGAGGAACAAGCCAAAAAGGCAAGGGTAGAGAGGGAGCAAAGGGAGAAAGAAGAAGTAGAGAGGAGAGCAAGAGGTGAGAGAGAGGGAAAAGTGAGAGAAGATGTTCTACTTCATCAACAGGAAGAGAGCACAAGTGAGAGTGAAGAAGAACAAGATGAAGAGAGCTCGAGTGATGATGAGGGAAATGAGGGAGGAGATGCTCAAGTTGAGGGGGATCTAGAGCAAGGATGGGTGAGAAACAAGCACATATACTTTCCACTCCCAACTCCCAGTGCAAGCACATCATCTAACTTAGTTAGTCAAGCAACACAAGTCATTGAAACAGAGGTGTACGCCTTAGACCCTAACCAGCCTAGCCATCCAGAGGTCGCATCTGCCTATGGCCACTATAGCCAAAGGGAAACCACATTTCCGGATTCATCCACTCAATAGGGTGAATCCTTTGAAAAAAAAGTGACATGTCTCCCCATGCCATGCTACTATCCAACCAGAGGAATTCATTAACTATGCACTAGCTATATCCCTAACTTGTTTAGAGTAAGTTCTAGATGCACGAGGCTTTAAGACTCTCAACCAGTCTCAAAGTGTTAGCTCTCATTTCATTTAATGTAAAAGTATGGAAAAAGTAAATACTACAAATGTTGACAGAAGAGGTTCCACCACAGAAGACCACAGAGGACCAACAACAGAAGATGTTCAATCGTACAAGTGAAGTGTGACAGAACCTCTGTTGTCTA
>NW_020201254.1:3864-10559 GCF_001531365.2 Cynara cardunculus var. scolymus | reverse complement strand
TTTCAGTGAGTGCAGGAAAACCAAAGGAGGGACCAATACAGAAGGATTTTAAAAAGAATTTGAAAACAAAGCCTAGAATAGGAAAGGAATCTTGTAATGAGAGACCCATACCTAAGAAGGGCTCAAAAAACAAAATCTCTGTACCCTTCTTTAAGAAATTTAATGAAAAATTTAAGCATTTTTCTTGTGATGTCTCCTTCTGTAAATGTTTCGATACATGCATACTCTATCCACTCACATTCACCACTCTTCATGTTTAGTCTCTCACCCTAAGAGTCAAAGCTCTGAGGTGAATAAGAGACAACTTGGCAATTCTTCCAAGAAAAGTAAGGCCAAATCAAAGGATGTTACGATATACCTTAAGCAATCTAATATTGAAGGACCCAATTGGAAGTGGGTACCTAAAATAAACGTTGTATGATTGCAGGAACAACAACATGTGTCTACCTGGGTTGTKGACTCAGGGTGCTCGAGGCACATGACTGGTACATTAGAGCTTTTGTCTTCCTATTTAAATCTCTGGTTCCCTTAGAACTAAATGTGGACATTCTAAGAACTGCCCTGCGTTTACCCACATTGGAGGAACTTAATTTGAATGCCTATGCTGCGACCCCCACTGACGAGGAATTGATTCAATTCCTGGAATTTCACTCTTATGCGACCCCTATCGTCAAAAGAACTCAATTCAAGCGCAAAGGACTGCCCCCGTCTGGAACAACCTGTTTTCTATCGTCAACTGTTGCTTGACAGGGAAGGTGGGTAGTCATGACCAGACCTCACACGCCATGATGTCCATTGTGTACATAATCTACTTCAACCTTCCTCTGGATTACGCACAATTAATATTCGAAGATATGGTCGGGTTAATCAAGAAGAAATGCGCGAGTCAAAGGGGTGAAAAATCAAAGGTCAAAGCACAAAAGAAGGCCAAGGAGGACATGAACCAACCCAACCTTATTCTGCAACGTTTCCTTGGTCTAGTCTTTGGTGATCTTCTAGCAGCCAAACTTCCTTTTGTGGAGCCAAACGCAAGGCTCTACCAGTTCAAGTAATTTCACCCTACTGAGCATGAGCAAGGGTACAGAAGCCCAATACCCTTATCTAGAGCCATGCTCATATTTCTTAGCCACGAAGACAGGAAGGCATATAGACGTGGATTCAGGCGACCAKAACCGGTCCCTGAGACCCCACCACGAATAGGAATCCCCTTGAGAGAGCGAATCGAAAAAATGAGGGTTGAGGGACGTACGGAGGAGCCTGCAAAGGCTGGTAAGACGAGTGAGGAAATCCCTAGAAACCCGAGTCCCCCTACCAAGAAGCTTAAGAAGACACAGAAGGGTGCCGACTCTTCTGTGAAAAAGAAGGCGAAGAAGAGGCCTGCAGAAAAAGAAGGCCCAAGTGTTCCTCTGCCAAAGCCTATGAAGAAGAAAGTCAAAAAGGCTCAACCAACAGAGCCTGTGGTCACAGAGCCTGTTGTCACAGAGGCTGTGACACAAGAGAGCCTGGCAGAGGCTACAACTCATAAGCGCAGAAGATTGCGCAAAGTTGTTCTCGATGTTTCCCCAACAGAACAAATCCAGGATGTTCTCGCCAATATCCAAAAGGAATTCAAAGCGCCAATTGATATATCCAAGTTGGGGACAGAAATCGTCTTAGACGATGAAGAAGAAGAGTAAGAAGAACTAGGTGAGGGAGAACAAGATGCCTAAGGCACACAACCTAGCCCACCTCCCAGTGCATCCCACGYTTCTAGGGGYCCTGTTCTAGAGGGATCCCCTATTGAACAAGGCACGCACATGCCGAACCCAAACCAGCCTACCCACGCAGAGGACACTCTTTCATCCTCTGTGGATCGCACAGCTGGGCAACCACAAAATACTCATCCATCCTCTCAAAAGGATGAAGGTTTTACTACAAGAGTCCCTTCCCCCAAGGACTCGACACATCGCACAGAAGCATTCGTTGCTTCTTCACACAAGAGTGACCAACCAAAACGTGCTTTAGAGGCACAAGTGAGGCACACAGAGACAGAGGGTCTAGAACGCCCTCTGTCCCCACTAGATCACTCTGCCATGCTAGGCTCTGAACCTACAAGGCACGATATCTACAGAACACCAGTAGGCTCTCCTCTGGGAGATGTTCAAGGATCTGATGGAAGTCCCCGAGCTGACTACACTATACCAGTCGTTGAGGGTGCCTCACGCTCCGAGGCTACTAAATCACCATGTGTTGGTGGTTTAGGTACCCAGGATATGTATGTGACAAATGAGGAGCTTCAAACCTTTGCCACAAAAATATTCAAAAATATAGACGAGTTGAAAAGCTTGTTTATCTCCCGTTCGTTGGCAGAAGATCTTCGACCAATAATAGAGGCTCTGAAGGAGTTGAGCTCAACCACAGCAGAACTCAAGTCTACACTTTCAACCCTTCAGAGCTCTGTTCTACAGAAGGATGATCTCACAGAGGTATTCAAAGCTCTAAGCCTCAACCCCTCCTCCATCCAGACCTTGAAGACAGAACTTTCAGAAATGGCCGCCCAATTCTCTGCCGACTTTATCTCTGCAGGCTACACGGATTACTCCTCTCTCAAAGACGAAATCAAGCAGATGTTTTCCTCTGCGGTGACTTACGGTATTGGTACAAAGTCCTCAAGGGCCAACATCAATCACCTAGCTACCCGCAGAGAGATTGATGCCATGGTTGAAGCTCTGGGTAATCTCGTGTGCAAGCATACAGACCGTCTTCTCAAAGACGCTCGTGCCTCCAATACAGCGATCAGAGACTGCACCTCACAGCTCGTGAAAGAGGGTGACCTCCTCAGAAGCGAGATCCATAGAAGCGTCTCAAAACTAAAATGGTCAACAGAGATCGACATCAATCACGCCTGTGAGCTTGCAAATGAGGCAATCAAGAAGATGAAGAAGGCGGCCACCAAGATATTGCAGAGGTTGGAGAAGGCTCCCCTGGATACATGCAAGGCAGGAGCCAAAAAGAACCATGACGATCAAGATGGTGATGACCATGATCGTCATGAGCGGGAGAAGAAGGATGAGAAGAAAGCTCCAGAGCCAAAGAAGACCCCTGCCAGAGGCGTCAAGATTGTGGACTCTACAGCTGCCTTGCTCTCAAAAGGCAAGGAAAAGGCTCCAGAGCCTAAAGGCAAAGGTAAAGGCAAAGTTGTAGAGTCACCACAGAAGGGGTCGTCGTCTAGCACAGAGACTCCACAGGCAATTAATGAAGAGGAATACAGAGACGACCCAGCGCTCCTCGAAGCTTTAAAGGCATCCCTGGCAGAGGCTCTAGCAAAGAAGGGCAGAGGCCCCATCCCTCACAGAGCAGGAGAATGCTCTTCATCACAACTCCCATCAGTCCAAGAAACGTCCACGGGTACGTTTGACGCTCTGCAAGGAACCGTCAAACCTATCCTTGCAGAGGGGTCAACCCAGAGGCCAATTCTGGAAGAAGAAGAAGAAGCCAAGGTGCCAGAGTCCGCCACGGTAGGAAGGGTGTCTGAAATATTCGAACCTATGAGCAAGATTCCAATGCCAAAAGTCAGAACAGAGCCCGTTACTACTCTGCAGCAGACACAAAGCCTCCCTATGATCCAGAGCTCACAGGGATCCCTTCTGCCACCGCCAAGTTCCAGTTCTCTAAGCTCACAAGGCCTCGTGAGCAAGTCTTCTCAGAGCACATGATCATTTCCCTAGAGACAATTTTTCCAAGGACTATGCTAAAGAAGAAGGAGCTCTATGCTCAGTATATAGTAAGGAGGGAAGATGGCAACCTGTATACATTCACAGACGCTGACCTCCACAACCTCTGCGTGTTTGATGTCATCTACATGCACAAAATTCTCAACATCTACATGGAGAGGAGGTCAACCTACTCCATATCGCTCAGAAGGCTACTTGAGGTCATGCGCGCACAAGTATGATATTACAGCCAGAAGGACTTTGAGCTCGCGGTCAGGTTAGTCCAAAAAGATCTAAAGATCTCCCCTCCTTACAGCAWGCYTGGTTGGATACTTAGGTATCATCCAAACTCCATTATTCACAACCCHACTTTTGGGTTTGTGTATTTGGATAAAGATGAAATCCTAAAGTTCTATGATCCAACAGAATCACACAAGTACTCAACAGAGACGCTAGAATGGATTTTCAGAAGAGCAACGGCAGAAGTGGACAGAGGACATCTAAGGATGAGCGAAGTGTCTCGCATCTTGGAGGAGATCAAAATGAAAATCAACTTCAGAGAATGGATCTTCAACGTCTACAGAACGATCAAGTCTGATATGCTATACGCAGTAAACGATTTTCCAGAATCTGTAGTTTGAAAAACCTTCTTTACGAGTTTTAGGCCTATGTTCCACAATTTTGTAATTTCTCTTAATTCTTGTAATTATTTTCAGAGGATGAACTTTTATCTCCTCTTGTAATTTTCTTTCAATTAAGTCATTTCTTGCATTTAAATTTCCAATTTTACTTTTTCATACTTAGAGGGAGATTGTTAGCTCTCATTTCATTTAATGTAAAAGTATGGAAAAAGTAAATACTGCAAGTGTTGACAGAAGAGGTTCCACCACAGAAGACCATAGAGGACCAACAACAGAAGATGTTCAATCGTACAAGTGAAGTGTGACAGAACCTCTGTTGTCTATCACAGAGGTTCTGGAAGATGATCCTCTGGAATCAAGTGCTCTCAAGTCACATCCAGCAGAGCCTCTGGGATGGCTCACAGAGGGTCTGCAGCTTAATCTTCTGTGAAGAACTTCTTTACTGTTTTACTTAGGTTTATTAGCTGCTCGTGCTTATCATGTGACTGTTTGTAATCTGCATTATTTAAACGGCTTAGATGAATTTGTACGTCTAGGTCATGTCAGAAAAGCCGTTAGGAAYGAGTATAAATAGCAGCGTAGGCCTTTGTAATTCAGTGTGCTTCCATWTCGTATTGTAAACATTTTCAATCAATTGAAAATCATTTAAAGCTTCTCTCTCATGTTCTTCATTCATCAACTGTGTTCTTCATTGATTATTACTCTGTTTGTTCTTATTGCTTCCGCTGCACTAATATTGTCAAATAGATCATTCAGAGTAAGTGATTAATATCCAAAACTGAGTTAATCGATCCTATCACAAAGTCCACTCATTGATGACCTTCCATCCAATTATGAATCTAGAGATATGAGGATCGGCCGGAAATCCACTCATTGATTAATATTTGATTATTTATTTTTAAAAAGGAACCTTCCAAAAATCCACCTTATGACATCATTTTACGTCGCCCAAAACAATGATGACAGCCGCCAATTTCTAATATCAAGAATATTTAAGTGGGTTTGAGTCTCTTCTTAAATACCCTACAACCTTGAGTCACATGCCCCCAAAACATATTGCATGCACCAAGAATGACAGCAATGATGGGGAGGGGTCTCAAGCTCATCATTTTCAAGAATTTAAAATATATAGCTTGAGCCATCATCTTGGATCAACTCCAGAAAAATATTTTCTGATTCCATCGAGTTTTAAAGATAATAAATCTGATTAAAGATGCATGCAAGATCCTATCATACTGAAAATATGATCAGACCTTACATGCAAGGACTCTCTCCTACTTTCGTAGAGATTAAAGAGCATGGATCACAGATTATCATCCTTTCGAAGACATTTGCAAGTCTTTGATGAACAATCTCCCCTCTTTAATTCCCATAAATTTACTAAAGAATCGAGTAGGTGAAGAAGGATGAAAACTTTTGGATTTTTATGGAAATAAGATAGCTCAAAACATACATTTTCTTAGAATCTTGAACAATCCTTAAGAGTAACGAAATCCTTTAAGACTTGCGAAAAGATGGAATCGGCTGGAGGGCGGTTGAATTTAGAGAGAGGTGACAAGTTTAAGATGAGAGTTTGGAAATGAGAGTTTTCAAAGAAAGAGGGGTATTTATTGAAGGCTTTTAAAGAAGAGATGGGCTGGCCTCTAAAGACCCAAGCCCTATAAATTATTATTTTTCTAAATAATAAAACCCATTATAAATTATTCAAACAAAACAACTAGATATTAGATTTTAAAACTCCACCCTTTAATAAAATACATGGCCAATGAGATGGAACTTTGGAAATTTTAACTTTTAAATACAAAACTTATAATATCAATTTTATTTTATTTGGAGCGATTCTAGACTATTTGGCATTGCACAAGTTAACTTTGTCAGTTACTCGCCGAAACGTGATCTTCCGAACTAATCTTGGGAATTAAGCAAGATGATCTCTAATCATCATAGCTAAATCCTAGAAAGACTTAATTCTCAATAAAGATCCTAAAATAAGGTGCTAACCTGAAATTCTGAAATGACGGATTGTCACAGTCTCCCCAAGCCAGAAAAATTTCGTCCCGAAATTTATGCGTCAAATTCTGATCGTGACTGGTTCGAGAATAAGTGGGGATACTTGCTTTTCATGAAATTTTTTCTTTCCCACGTATATTTCGGTCCATGCCTGGAATTCCAAGAACTTTCACAATTGGAATCTTGCTGCGCCTCAACTGCTTGACTTTACTATCAAGGATTTTGACCGGATCCTCAACAAAACGTAATCGTTCGTTAATTTGAATGTCTTTCAAGGGTAAGATCAATGTTTCGTCGGCTAAACATTTCTTAAGGTTTGATACATGAAATGTATCATGGATGGCACTCAGCT
>NW_020201254.1:0-2799 GCF_001531365.2 Cynara cardunculus var. scolymus | reverse complement strand
TTTTGATGGTCTCTCGCAGCTTTAAGTCTTTCTTGGATGATTGAGATTTTGTCGATTGTCTCCTGAATGATGTCAGGTTTAATCAGCTGCCTGTCACAAACTTCCAACCAGCTGAGTGGTGATCTGCACTTACGCCCATACAAGGCTTCATATGGTGCGCACTGGATACTGGTCTGATATCCATTGTTATAGGAGAATTCAGCCAATGGCAGATGAGTATCCCAACTGCCCCCAAAGTCTATTACACAGGCTCGCAACATATCCTCCAGCGTTTGGATTGTCCTTTTTGTTTGCCCATCCGTCTGAGGATGATAGGAAGTGCTCAAGTCCAGCCTTGTGCCTAGTGCCTTTTGGACTGATTGCCATAACCGTGAAGTAAAACGACTATCTCTATCTGATATGATAGAAATAGGCACTCCATGTCGCGATACGATTTCATTGATATATAACTGCACAAGCCTTTCTGTACTAAAGTCTTCTCGAATAGGTAAGAAATGGGCAGATTTCGTAAGTCGGTCCA
The DNA here is from genome assembly GCF_001531365.2 of Cynara cardunculus var. scolymus. Taxonomy (NCBI): domain Eukaryota; kingdom Viridiplantae; phylum Streptophyta; class Magnoliopsida; order Asterales; family Asteraceae; genus Cynara; species Cynara cardunculus. The sequence goes on along the minus strand of NW_020201254.1, from coordinate 2,279 downwards.
CTTTGACCCATATTAAGTCGTATCCCTTCCTCGTTCTTGGTAACTTTGTGACGAAATCCATTGATATCTGATCCCATTTCCATTGGGGAATCTCTAGTGGCTGAAGAAGACCGGATGGTTTCTGATGTTCAGCTTTTACTCTTGCACAGGTTATACACTAACTCACGTGCAAGGCAACGTCCTTCTTCATTCCTGGCCACCAGTATTAATCTCTTAGCTCTTTGTACATCTTATCGGTTCCTGGATGAATTGAGTATCTTGAACGATGTGCTTCCTCTAAGATCATTGACCGAAGACTGTTACTCTTTGGTATCCAAACTCTTTCTTTGAAGTATCGCACCTCATCTTCTCGAGTTTCGAATTCCTTTTCTAAGTGATGCAGGGATTCGTTCTTCAGGTTCTCTGGTTTCAACGCATCTTCTTGAGCTTCAATAATCTGTGTTTTTAGATTCGTTTGGACCAACAATCCCATGGCTCGTACTCTTGACGATTTCACTCTTTCTTTTCGGCTTAAGGCGTCCGCTACCACGTTAGCTTTCCCCGGATGATACTTAATTTCGCAATCATAATCGTTGAGAAGTTCAACCCACCTTTGTTGCCTCATATTCAGCATCTTTTGATCAAATATATGTTGAAGGCTTTTATGATCGATGAAAATGGTGCATTTGGTGCCGTAAAGATAGTGCCTCTGTTAGCTCAATTATTCCTATTTTGTAAAAGTATAGAAAAAGTATGCTGCAAGTCTTGAAAGAAGGATAACTCCACAGAAGATAACAGAGGACTAAGCGACAGAAGCCGTTTGATTGATCAAGTTAAGAGTGGCAGAACCTCTGGTATGTCTCACAGAGGTTCTGGAAAATAGTCCTCTGTAATATAGAACATGCAAGTCAATTACAGCAGAGCCTCTGAGATGGCTCACAGAGGGTCTGCGGATTTCTCCTTCTATGAAGTTTCGGTTCCATCAGTTTACGAAGGTTGTTAGCCGCATGTGCTTCTCACGTGACTAGGGAATAATCGACTTTATTTGGACGGCTCAGATGAAGACACGCGTCAAGATCTGGTCTCTAAGGTCGTTATAAACTAGTATAAATAGCGGATAGGACCTTTGTAATCGGTGGTGCTTCCTGTATTGTAATCGTCAAATTTTCAATTGAATGAATTGCAAAAGCTTTGAAGCAATTCTCCTGCATTCATCTTCTTCCTCATCTTGACTGTGTGTTCTTGATTTATTTACTCCGTTCTGTTCTTATTATTGTTTTCGCTGCACTTTAATCGTCTTAGAGTTCATTCAGAGTATTAGATCAATATCAAAGCTGAATTTAAGATCCAACAATTGGTATYAGAGCAGGAATTGAATTCTTATTCGATTAATTCTGCTTTTGGTATTAATCTGTGATTTCTAGAACACCAGTTCTCTTCAGATTACCTTGTTTCACTCACTTCTTCAAATTTCAATGGCGAACTTGGTCAATACCTCGTTCATGAGTACTGGATCACAATCAAAGCCTCCCACACTTATCCCTGAGGAATATCCGCAATGGAAAGTGCGCATGATCAACTTTTTGGAGGGAATTCACCCCAAAATCTGTGAATTTCTCTACAATCCTCCATATGTGCCAATGATTTTGATTCCAAGAGTTCCAGCAACTGGTACAACCCCCGAAGTTCCTGTGCACTATGAGCCCAAACCAATCGCAAACTGGAACGATGAAGAAAAAGTATTGGTTGAATTGGAAAGCAAATGCAAAAGGATGTGAATCATGGCTATACCTCATGAGATCTTCAAATGTATTGATCACAGCCATCTTTCTATGGACATTTGGGCAGAATTGGAGAAACAGATCGAAAAAGGGAAGAAGACTCTCGAGAATAACCGAGCCATTTGTATTAATGAATATCATAGCTTCAAGGCTAAGGAGGGTGAATCTCTGTCAGACACAGAGGATGAGATCTTCTGTGGGATGGCAAATATTGACTCCGACTCCTCTGACTCAAATGACCAAGAGGTTTCCACTTCTTACTCTTCTAAATCAATTGATAATCGTGATTCATGTCATTTGGAACATTACAAGCTTAAAGAAAACTTTCTCTTTGTGAAAAAGAAGTCATTCTTCTCACAGAGGAAATAAACAGGTTTTTTAAAATTTTCGAAGAGGCACCAACAAACTTTGTGAACTTGGAAAAATCATAAAAAGAAAAGTTTGCCGAAATTCAAAAGGAGTTAAAAAACAAGGTTGATGAGTTAAGGAAGGTAGAGCATGAGAAATGCAATGTTACTT
>NW_020201253.1:54870-70868 GCF_001531365.2 Cynara cardunculus var. scolymus | reverse complement strand
AGTTTGGGGTTAAGAAGTTCTTCAGAAGATCTGAAGCCTTCAAGTATTCAACAGAAACACTTGAATGGTTTCAGAAAATTATTAGAGACAGACTGGGTAGAAGTTACGTGCCAAGGGAAGTTGGAAACCAGCTCATCCAAGATATTTCAACTATCATATCTTTCAGAGGATTACTTCTACGCTTCAGAGAGATATACACTGGTAATCATTGAGCTAAATTTTTTTTGCCTTGATGTAAATATTTGTTTCCAGTCTTGTAAAGAATTCGTCATCCAATAAAAAATTTGGAATTTGATGATTTTCTTATAGATTAGTGACTGGTCTTCATATGTGATTAVATTAGATCTTGTTATTTCATTACTTAGGGGGAGATTGTTAGACTCCATAATGCAAAATGTAAAAAGTAATGAAAAACAATAAGTGATGAAGAACTAGAAGATCGATGAAAACATCAAGGCAGAGAAAAGTTTATCCAGCGGACCGATGGACAGACTATCCAGAGCTTCGATGGAAAGTATATCTAGCAGACCGACGGATCAAGTACATCCAGCGGATCGATGGACGAATCGATGGAAAGTGTCCATCGATACGATGGAGCAGTTCAACACTTAGAAGAATTTCTAAGTATTCATCCAAGCATACATTGAAGACTTGAAGATAAGGATGAAATCACCTATTCAATAATGACAGCTGGTGATGACTAATCAACAGCTGGAATTATAGTTTATCTTGTAATATATGATTATCCATGTAATAGATAGATCTTATCTGTTAGCTAGACTATCTGCTAGAAAGTAGCAATAGATAGTTATCTAGACATTAGCWAACTAGTATAAATAGACTACTAGGTCTATTATTTAGAAGCGCGCATAAACGCATGCACACATATACGCATATACGTGCATAAGGTTTTTACTCTGTATTCACGGTTTATTATTCAGTAAAACCTTTGAAACTCAAAACTGTTCTTTCTTATTCATAATCTATTTTTGAGTTTTATTTACTTTCTTTATTAAAACAGTATAATTTGGTTATTAATAACTAAATTATTATTGTTATTTGAGAGATCTGGGATCAACAGAAACACCTAGTGAGCCGATTTGTCAAGAAAATACTTCACATTCTTTTGACACATCGAGATTTCCAGTTCTGTTTCCTACAGCTGAAGTGACACAAAATCCAGTTTATGTCCCAGAAACAACATCTTTGCCCAGTTCCAGCACCACCCAGTCTCCACCTAACACTGCTCACGGTGGGCAGAAAATGCCTACACCTCAACAGAAAAAGACCGGTCCAACAAATTTAGATCTGAGAGATTTACCTTTCCCAGGTAGGATGAAAGCCAAAAATGTGGATGTACAATTTAAGAAGTTCTTGGACATCTTTAAGCAACTCCACATTAACATACCTTTGGTAGAAGCTCTCGAGGAAATGCCTAGTTATGTTAAATTTTTGAAAGACATCCTTAATAAGAAGAGAAAACTGAGTGAATTTGAGACTGTGTCTTTGACAAAGGAATGTAGTGCCCTTCTTACTTTCAAAATTCCCCCAAAATTAAAAGATCCAGGAAGTTTCACCATCTCGTGCTCTATTGGAGGGAAAGAACTAGGTCATGCCTTGTGTGACCTTGGGGCAAGTATAAACCTCATGCCTTTGTCCATTTTTAATCAGTTGGGAATAGGGGAAGTCCGACCTACCACTGTGACTTTGCAACTAGCGGATAGGTCCTTGGCATATCCAAAAGGCAAAATTGAAGACATCTTGGTAAAAGTGGACAAATTCATCTTTCCAGCCGACTTTCTAGTGTTAGATTATGATGCCAATAGGAATGTTCTGATCATCTTAGGAAGACCCTTTCTTGCTACGGGTAGGACATTGATTGACGTACAAAAGGGAGAGTTGACCATGAGAGTAAACGACCAGCAGGTGACTTTCAATGTGTTTAAAACTCTTAATTTCAATGGGGAAATTGAGGACTGTTCGTCTATTTACTCAGTAGGTGAATATTTAGATCTAAGTTTGATCGACTGTGTCCACAGTGGAGACACTGTGGGCATGGCAGAAGACATTTGTGAAAAAGACTTACTTGAGGACATAGCTGCCTTTGAATAGTTAGATTTTAAAGATATACCAACCCAAACCCCGTTCATTATAGAAGCACCCGATTTGGAGACCACTGCCTTCATATCTTAAGTATGCATATCTTATGGAAGGAGAAAAATTGACTGTGATTATTTCTTCCAACTTAAGTAGTGAACAAGAAGAAAGGTTAGTAGATTTGTTGAAAGACCACAAGAAAACTTTTGGTTGGACCATAGCTGATATTAGGGGAATAAGTCCGTCCCTTTGCCAACATAAGATCATCTTGGAATAAAATAGTGTTGGAAAGGTACAACCTCAAAGAAGGCTAAATCCAATCATGAAAGAAGTGGTTAAGAAGGAAATCTTGAAGTGGTTAGACGTAGGTATTATATACCCCATTGCTAGTAGAGGTTGGGTAAGTTCGGTACAATGCATGCCAAAGAAAGGTGGTACCACGGTAATCATCAACGACAAAAACGAACTTATCCCAACTAGGACCATTACCGGGTGGAGTATTTGTATGGACTATAGGCAATTGAACTTAGCTACTAAGAAAGATCACTTCCCTTTGCCTTTCATAGATCAAATGCTAGATCGCTTGGCCGGAAAGGAGTTTTATTGCTTTTTGGATGGGTACTTGGGATACAATCAAATCCATATTGCACCCGAAGATCAAGAGAAAACTACTTTCACTTGTCCCTTCGAAACTTTTGCTTTTCGACGTATGCCATTCGGATTATGTAATGCTCCGGCCACTTTCCAACGATGTATGATGTCTATTTTTTCGGATATGATTGAGGACACTATGGAAGTTTTTATGGATAATTTTACGGTTATTGGCACTAATTTTGAAAATTGTCTTGAAAATTTGAAGAAAAGTTTGGAGAGATGTGAGACCCATGACTTGATTTTGAATTGGGAAAAATGTCATTTTATGGTACAAGAGGGAATTGTTTTGGGTCACATGGTTTCAAAGAAAGGTTTGGACTATCGACCCGAGCCCAAAGAAGGGAAAAAACGGCCGCATTGTCATCATCTCACTTCCTCTTCATGACAGCAAAACACCAGCTCTCGACTGGCCAGCCCCTTGTTTGGATCTTTGTTCTATTGAATTTATTGAAGAAGAATTTGGTACTATACCCATCCTTGAGCCTTGAGCGAAATCATTGACCTTGCGCCTGCGCCTGTCTGGTCCGATTGTTAAGCGGCTCTTTCTAAGAGACGTGCTAGATGGGGTAGGGCTTTTCACATGCTTGAGTGATCCATCTTGATGACGAATTCCACGATAACAAGAAATAGGCTAAGGCTGGTGATCCATACACAGTAAATCCCAGGTTGACAAAGCTAAAATTGAGGTGATAATGCAATTGCCCGAACCTACTTTGGTTAAAGGCATTCGTAGTTTTTTGGGACATGCGGGTTTTTACCGACCGTTTATTAAGGATTTTTCTAAAATTGCAAAACCCTTATGTAACTTGTTGCATGTTAACCAAACTTTTGAGTTCACCTCCGATTGTAAAAAGGCTTTTGAAACAATCAAGAATGCTCTTGTCTTGGCACCCATTATTATTACTCCGAATTGGTCCTTACCTTTTGAGGTAATGTGTGACGCGAGTGATTGGGCCGTGGGTGCCGTTTTGGGACAAAGGCAAAATAAATTTTTTCACCCCATATACTACACAAGTAAGACTCTTGTTGAAGCTCAATTAAATTATACCACAATGGAAAAAGAATTACTTGCGGTAGTATTTGCTTTTGATCGTTTTCGTTCATACTTGATTGGTACCGAAGTCACTGTTCATAGAGATCATTCTGCAATAAAGTATTTATTTAACAAAGTTGATGCCAAGCCACGACTTATTAGATGGATTCTTTTATTGCAAGAATTTGATCTTGAGATTGTTGACCGAAAGGGAAGTGACAATCAAGTGGCCGATCACCTTTCTACAATTGAAGAAAATGTATCAAGTGGGGGATGTCATGAGATCAAGGAAGTTTTTCCGGATGAATATGTTTTGGCCATACAACATAGTTTTCAAAAACAACATCCTTGGTATGCAGATATTGCCAACTATCTTGCTTGTGGCCTTAAACCATATCATTTTCAGGGAAATCGGTTTAAGAAATTTCTTCACGATTGCAAGCATTATTTGTGGGACGATCCGTTCCTTTATAAAATGGGATCGGATCAAATTTTAAGAAAGTGTGTCCCGGATGATGAAATCCAAGCTTTGTTAAAGGAGTGTCACGCATCGCCGTACGGTGGTCACTTTGGTGGACAACATACGGTCGCTAAAATTTTACAAAGCGGATTTTTTTGGCCTACCTTGTTTAAAGATGCTTTTGAATTTGTGAAGAGTTGTGACCAATGCCAACGCATGGGAAATTTGTCCCAAAGAAATGAGATGCCCTTGAACAATATTTTAGAAGTCGAACTTTTCGATGTTTGGGGTATTGACTTTATGGGACCATTCCCTATGTCTTTTCACAATCAATACATTTTGATTGCCGTAGACCATGTCTCCAAATGGATAGAAGCAAAGGCTTGCCCAAGAAATGATGCCAAAACGGTAGTGGAATTTTTGCATAAAAATATTTTCGTACGTTTTGGTACACCCCGAGCTTTGATAAGCGACGAAGGGACTCATTTCATAAACAAAGTGCTAAGTACCGATCTTGAAAAGTACAACATCCAACATAAAGTAGCTACGACTTACCACCCGCAAACCAATGGTCTTGCGGAACTTTTGAATCGTGAGATAAAAATTATTTTAGAGAAAGTGGTTAAGCCAAACCGTAAAGATTGGTCGCTTAAATTGGATGATGCACTTTGGGCCTATCGTACCGCTTTCAAGACTCCATTAGGCATGTCTCCATACCAACCCGTTTTTGGAAAATCCTGTCGCCTCCCGTTGGAATTGGTATATAAGGCATTTTGGGCTTTAAGGAACTAAATTTAAATGCAACTCTTGCGGGAGAGAAAAGAAAGCTCCAACTCAATGAGTTGGAAGAGTGGAGGTACCAAGCCTACGAGAATGCCAAGATATACAAAGAAAAGACGAAAATGTGGTATGATCGTAGGATCAATCAGAGAATTTTTGAAAAAGGTCAAAAAGTTCTTCTCTTTAATTCTAGATTGAGGCTTTTCCCCGAAAAACTCAAATCTAGATGGTCGGGACCTTTCACTATTGTTGAGGTGGGAAAATTTGGAACAGTCGATCTCTTGAACCCACAAGACAATACTGTTTTTAAAGTGAATAGGCATCGGGTCAAGCATTTCTTCCCTGAAGGAATGCAATATCGACGCCAAAAATCTCTCTGATTTTCATCAAAACCATCTGTTGTAAATATTGTATATATTTTAATTTGCGTACTTTATGTTTATTTCATGCAGGTATGCTCGCGATAAGCATCTCATGCTCACATTCTAAAGTGGGTTTTGGTAAAAATTTAAACTTGGAGGGTTTTTGTGGATAATCTTCAAAGAAAAAGAAAAGGGAAATTAGAAAAAGAAATGAGATTTTTAAAATGAAAGAAAATGATGAGTTTTCTGATTTTGGTGGCTTGTGTAAGTTGATGGGACAAAAGCTTTTCAGTTTTTTTATTCAAAAATCTCTTACACAAAGGGTTTTGCATGGGGGCGGTTCCCTAGGTTTCTAACCACCGGGTATCTAAGAAAAAGGGGGGAAATGTTGTCTTTTGCAAACCTTTTCATCTCCTTCATTTTCCCTCTTCCATGGCAAAGTCAAGAAAACCACCAACCGGCCGGCTCCCTACTCGGCGCTCTACTTGATGGGCTGTCGCCGGTGAATCTTTCTCCGCCGTTCCCGTTGCACCGCCAGTCGCTCGATCCATGGCCAATAAGAACCACTCTCACCCGATCCCATTGCCTTTGCACCGCCGGCTCGATCTTTCACCACCAGCATCGCCGGTCATTCATCGGCTGTCCGGGTAAACTACGACGAGTCTCATGCGGTCGTCACGCCGGTAAGTATCACTAGAACTCCTCTTCTATTCACCACAATATTTCCCCCTTCCACCACTATACATACCGCCATCATCACCGGCGCCGGTTCGTCTACTTCACGATCGCCAGACGCCATACCCTCTCCCATTACAACCCATAAACCCCTTTTTCTAGCCCTAACCACACCACCGCCTATCATTTCTACTCCTTCACCCATTCCACCGCCTATTAGCCCTCCACCCATTCAACAGCCCCCTATACCCCTTCCATCTACACCACTCGGCCCACCCACCATGCATGATTTCGACCTTAACCTTAGTGATACCCTAGGGGAGGAGTTCCAATTTGATTTTTAAGATAATGCTTCCTCTAATCCAGAGGATTTGTTCCCTTTTTATGTTCCTGAGACAATAGAAGAACAAACACAACAACCCTAAGAGACTCAAACAGAAGATGCTCCTCCTGTTGAGGAAACATCAGTCACTGCCCCGAGTAGGCAGACTGTGAGCACAGAATCCTCATCAAGAAGCATTGCAAGTTCAAGTTCAGAGTTTGTTATCCCACAACCAATACCAAAACCAGTGCCTGGAGACAGTGATTATGAAGATGAGATGGCTAAAGATTTAGAGAATGCTGAAGATGTGGCAGATGAAACTGAGGAGATGGAGGAAATTGAAGAGAAATTTGAAGAAATGGAGGTTTTGGAAGTCAGTAAACCAAAACCCTCCAAAAAGAGAGAGGCAGCAGCGAAGCAGAAGAAGAAACCAGCCCCCAAGAAAAAGAAAGCCAAAGTGGTACCATTTCAAGAGAGGTATGACCGTATTAAAAACAATAAAATTCTTCTTGAACGGGCCTGTGACCCGAAGTTGGTCAACTCATTTATGGCTATCAAGCACCACTTGGTGGCTTTGCAATGGGAGCATATGGTGGTTGCCCCGTTAAAGGCCAATGTATCTTGGGTAACCGAGTTCTATGCGGCCGTTGGCACCACCAAAAATATTTCGGTGACTATTTGGGGCAAGAAAATTGATTGGTCAGGGCCAAAGCTTAATGCGGCCCTCAGACTCATCCCCCCACCGGAATGCTCGTTTGCTCAAATGATGAAAGGGACATTAGAAGTTTCCGATGATGATATCGCAACCATCCTTACGCTCCCCGATCATGGATGGTCGAGGGACAACCGGCGCCAAGTTATTTTGGCCGGCCATCTCAACAAGGAAGCGGGACTTTGGTTTCAGTTTTTGCGACACAACTTGATCCCCACTGTTCATGATAGTACAATCTCAAGGGACCGAAGCGTCCTCCTTTATTGTATCATGAGAGAGTTGCCAATCAACCTTGGGCCGATTATACACGCATCTATATTGGCCGTCTCTCAAAGGACGTATTCACGCTTAGTCTTTCCGGCCCTTATCACAAAGTTTATGGCCAAAGCTAAGGTCCCTACAAATGATGAGGATACAATAGTTTTCGGCTCACCCTTTTTGGGACAAAACACGGTCGACCGTCAGGAAAGAGCCTCTCGGCCCTTTTTAAATTTGTAGGATCCCGTTCTGGTCGAGAGAGTTTCGGAAGAACCAGTGGTGCCAATGCCAAATGTTCATACAAATGAGCCATCGGTTGATGTTCCCGAGCTGCAGGTTGCTGCTGTTTCTGAACCACCGGCTGTCACCACTACCGAGCCACCCGTCGCCCCTGTTAAAGAGCCGCCTGTTGTCCCCATGACCGAGCCATCTGTGGAGATCCCGCATTTTGCCCATGATGAGGCTAGCCCGTCTGAGCCACCTCCAAGCAATCCTTTGGGCTCGGGTTATGGGTCAGCCACTTGGCTTTCTGTTTTGGCGCTCCAATGGGTCGAAACTAATCAGAAATTGGGTGCGATATTGAAGAAGGTGGGGAGCATAGAAGAACGAGTCTCGGACTTGGAAAAGAAGACAGCCCGCTTTTGGGCGTATACACGAGACTGGAACCGAGTGGAACGACAACTTTAGGGGCGTCAAGACTCCCTCTTGGCAACCCAAATTCCAAGGTTTCCAAGTGGTCTATGCCCCTCAGGTATGATGTTTCCCGCCTTTGCAGACTCCCATGCCGGTCACTACTTCTGTTGCTGCCACTTTTGCTCCTGCTTCTCATGTTACTGTTGATGCACCTGTTGTTGCTACCACTGCTATCATGCATGTTGCCCCTGTTCTTGTTACTGCTCCTGCTGTCCCAAGCTCCAAGGAAGCAGATGCGACCCCTACTTACCCACAGTAAGCAGTTTTGAAGGAAATGGTTTAATTCTCGACTTTTCATCATTACCTCTTAAAACATTATTTTTGGTATATCATTTCGGGGTACAGATACATTTCATTCCGTCTTTTGTGTATGATTTACGGAATAGTCATTTCTTTTGTGTGAATATAAAATGACATGGTGTTGGATTTCATTTTGTTTTGTCTAGTTCCATTATTCGTTTTAGGTACTATATCATTGGATGATTTTTAGTAGTGTTTAAGTTAAGAGGACGTAAGTCCTTCTATTTTAAACCCAAACAGTTTTCCCCTTGCACCTAACCCGTACACTTTTAGTCCCTTTTGCTATAATGGGGACATTGTTGATATTAAGTTTGGGGGGATGTGTCAAAAAAAATATATACCTTCGAAAAATTGGGAGGTATGAAATATATATATAGAAAACAAAACAAAACAAAAAAAGAAGAATCGGTCTTCGAAAAATCGGAAGACGAAAATAAAAAACCCGGTTATCCAAAAGGGCAAGTTTATGCCAAGAAATGGGTCACAAACTTTTTCCAAGTACTCAAAAGTGAATCGATTAGAACTTTTGTTTCAAACCCTTTTGTAGTATAGGATAAGTTTGGGGGTGCGATACACGCTGCTTTTGCCTAAAACACTAACCCTAAAGCCCTACTGATAAATGACAACACTACGAAGATCAAGCAAGGAAGTTGTACATCCTCTTTACTAGACAAATTTCCAACACCTTCTGTAAGTTTCGTTCTTGTTCCTTTCTTTAGGTGTCTTTTTATTTATTTTTCTTTTACTTGAGGACAAGTAATACCTCAAGTTTGGGGGTGTGATAACTCTCAATTTATGAGAGTTATTTGTTGTTCAATACCCCTATTTTATTGTGTCTTTGGTACCCATTTTGCTCCTATCCTGTATTTTTGGTCCAAAATATGTTAAGAGGTGATGAAAGGTCAAGAATTTGATTATTTTCTGAAAACCCATTGCTGTTGGTATTATGCTTACTTTCTACTCACATTCTTCCTATGACATATTTTCTTCAAGATGGATTTTGACAAAATTCAAATACTGGCTCTCCTGAGTGTTAAAGGGATTTAATTCTAAAGTCAGATCCGAAAATCTTGAATTATTTTGAAGAATGGGCCTTGTTGGATTAAAAAATGTCTTAAAAGTAACCCTACCATTATTTTAATGAAAAATCCTTAATTACTTTTTCCTTAATTTAAGGGTTAGGTAACTTTACCTTTTTCAACCTTTCAAGAAAAAGTGACAAGGCTTGAAAAGTAGACAAGAAGTGATGGGGGGTCTTTACCCTCTAGTCGATTAAGAATTTCTTCCTTTGGGCGAAGAGTTTGTCCGGTTCTCACTTTTTCACTATATATTGAAGCTTTTCTCTCACTTGGAAGACAATCAATCCATCAACAATTCAGCCAAGCAACCTTGGAGCATTCTCTCAAGCTCTAGAGCAGCAGAGCAAGTTTAATTTATGCATTTAATTTTGTTTTCGTACTTAGTCTTTAATTCTCGCCACTGTGCATTGTATACCCCCTGTGGGCAACAGTTTAAGTGCAATTTCAGTTCAAGTATTTCTTATGCATTTTTCTTCTTCTGTTTCCTCTATGTTTTCTAATTTTATTATGAGCTAAGCACCCTTTTGGGTGTGGGTGTGAGTCAAACTTAAGAATTTGAAGGCGTACTTGAGTGTTGCCAATTTTATTAATTCTTAAGCTTGGTCATTTAAGTCGGGACTTAAGCTCAACGTAGATGAGCTGATCACTTTGAAGTTTAAGATATCTTTTTATCTATTAGCTAATTCGGCAAGTTTAAAATTGATAAAACAGGACGCTTTGTGGGCACTCTGTGGGCATAGTATATAAGTATTCACTTTTGAGAGATCGGAGTTCTTATAGAAGTCCCATGAGTTCCTGACCAAACTGTTCCAACAATTTTCTTAAGGGAAGCTTACACCCATACCCATCTTTTAATATTTAAGGTTTATTTCATATTTCTAAGCTTTGCACAAACAAAACTCAACTTTTATTCTCAAACCGAAACATGCTCAAGAAGTTCATGAAAGTCTCTGATTCTCAGTAAGTCCAGTCCCTGTGAAAACAATCTTGGTACTATACCACTCTATTACTTGAAAATGATCATAGTGTCAGCGTGTGCTTGCACCGCCACTGTGGGGACTTTGTGCCCACTGTATGAACACTTACGATTTTTGCCACATCACTTACCTTAGCTCGAAAGCCACCTCATGACTTAAACCACCTCCACGTACACCTTCACCTCTGCCAACACCAAGGGAAGGACCTAGTATATTGGATACGCTGGCACGGGTCACTGCATCATTTCTTCGTCATAGTGTAAAAAATCATAGGATCGTGAAAAGTGCACCATATCCATTTGTTGTGTGCCACCATATGTATTTTCAATTTGTAACACCTTGTTTCCACCTGACCCGAGTTCGAATACTATTAGTCTCATTTTTTTTTAGTTCTTAGCTTTTAATTTCAGATTTATTATATTTCAGAAGAAAAAAAATTGCAATAAAAAATTTGAACACATGACCTCACATATAAAAATCAATGAATTAATCAACAAAACAATGATAATTTTGTGTAAATATCCCTATATTTTTTCTTATAGTCAAATATACTACCACTTGAAAAAAAAATCTAGGTCCGTCTATGCCAACACCTCCAGCTCCATTTGCTCCTACATGACATTGCTTCCACAATGGCCCTCCGTGATCTCCATCACCGTGACTGTATCATGTCACCACTTGAGCTTAAGATTTAAAGGGTGTTAATCAATTTATATTTGATACTTGTTTTAGTTCTGTATTTTGATATACTGGAATGAAGAAGAAGAAGGATCGTGTGAGAATTTACATGGGGTTTGAGATGTTAAGATGAGATGTGAAGGACCAAAGAGATGCAACCAGCTCTCCGATATGCTAACTTGCAATTACTAGCAATTCTAAGGGGTCGTTTACCAAACACTTACCCGGTAAGTGCTTACCGGTAAAGTTTAACACTATTATTTACTTACCGGATAAGATTTTAGTCCATCAAAACAACGTTGTATGCAACAATTCACCCGGTAAGCGCTTACCATGGTAAGAGTCGCCGTCCTCACTTATCGGGTAAGATTCATGGTCCTTGTCTCGTTCTTACCGGGTAAGATTCTTAGTCCTTACCATATTCATCCGGTGAGGTAATGTGACTTGGTAACGCTTACCCGGGTAACTGTTTGGTAAACGACCCCTAACTTTGTGTTCCTGAGATGCATACAATCATAGTATGATGATATGAACTAATTTGTTGTATATGTTCATAGTATTTGAATTTTAATTTGCATCAGCTTTCCCTTGGTTTATAGATGTTATTGGGTTTTTGTTTTTATTTTTGTTTTTAATGTTCTTGAGTGTTTTCAACAAGTTTGACTAAAGACCGATAAAGAAAGGGAAATTGCCACAGTACCAAAGCTCATGTGAGTTTGTTAGGAACATATATGGAACTTAACGACCATCGGGGGAATGATGAAAACCACAACGAATGCAAACCGCATAGGGTTCATGACCAAAATAACCCAACATTTCAACCAATTACATTTTTAATCCTAGATTATAAAACTTTCAATTTAAATCACCCAATACTCGGTTAGCATTGAACATGTGCGTACAGGGACCATTTTGCAAAAAAAAAAATTGACTTGATGTGACATGATCCAAACCCTAATTTTTATGCACTGGCCAGTGCGTAAGGGACCCACCTTTTATTTTTTTTGTTTTTTTTTTCAATTTTGTTCCTTCCGGATACACACCATTCAACTTCTAATGTTTCAGCCTGAACCCCTTATATATCAGGTTTTTCTAAAATATGAGATATATACGTTTTAATCTAGTTTTTACAAAAAAAAAATTATCTTCTCCAAATTCTCAAGAATCAATGTCTGTGATTGAGAAAGTTAGAGTACGTGTTTTTTGGTGGAGGACTTACAAAGCTTATACGATGGGAGATTTTGAACAAAAGTTAGTCGAGCTTCGTCAAGCTCTACCAGCCAGTATAATAAAAACACTTAACGATGCTGACAAAACGAAATGGCCAAGAACACATCTCGCTGGAATGTGTTACAATGTCATGACTTCCAATAGTACGGAGTTCGTAAACGCATTGTCAAGGTATGCATGACGCCTTCCAATCTTGATGCTAATTGATTTTTTCCGCATCTCACTGCAACAACTGTAGTACGGACGTTGGAAGTTTGAGGTAAATATATAAACAACTACATATTTGTGTTTACGTAAAATATGTTTTTAACCTTAATGAGCTATACATTATGCAGTCTCACTTGAACAAGAGCTTAACCCTTGGGCGGAGGAAAAAAGTAATTAAAAGAATTAACAAAAATGCAACATGGACACACACACACAATGTTACCAGCACCGTGTTTGAAGTAAGAGATGGCCATAGGAATGGTGTTGTGTATCTACTAGAGCAGACTTGTAGTTGTAGGAAATGACAACTATCTGGTTTACCATGTGGTAGCAGTTTGCAGGAGGAATGGAATGACATAAACGAATTTTTGGGCGATAAAATACTACACGACGCAAATTTATCGAGCTACATACATGGATGCACTAAATCATGTTAATCCTCCTGCGGCATGTAAATATCCCGCTGAATATATGACCGTGAAACCATCTCTTGTGGATAAAAAACGAGGAAATCGATAAGGTACCCGTGAACGCATTCCTTCCCAATAAGAGGTCGTGTATGAGAAACAATGTAGTAGATGCGGTCAAAAGGGACATAATCATCGCGATTGTCCAAGTACATTACCAACAGATGAAGAAACTATGAGAGCAGCTAGGAAGGCATCTGGTAGCCGAAAAAAATCAACTGCGCAATATTGATTCTGCAATGCCTTTGTTACTTTAAATACAACTTTGTTACTTTACGGTTTGTAAATTAATTAAAAGTTACCTTGAATGCAAACACAGATCCATATAATGTGTATCTGCATTTGCGTTCAGACAACTCACGTTTTTTAACACGAGTTTTTTCACGTTTTGGTAATGCATCATCAAGTTGAGAGTCAGATCACATCAAGTCAGACTTTTTTTTTTGCAAAATAGTCCCTGTATGCACATGTTCATGCTAACCGAGTAATGGATAGTTAAAGTTGAAAGTTTTATAATCTCGGGTTAAAAATGTAATTGGTTAAAAACGTTGGATTATTTTGGTCACGAACCCAACCACAAGAGTATATTTCAATAGTGGAAGTCAAGGAACAAAAACTTGAGTTTGAATAAACAACATGGACGATTTTTGTAATTTAATTAAAAAGTGACGAAACGTATGCACGTTGACCAATAGTTCAAGGACTATTTTTGTAATTTACTGTAACATCTAAAAACCTGAAAATTGGAAACAAACAGGAACAACGCCGATCTTCCCCCTCACGGCCTCGCGTTCTGCCTATGCCCAGCGCCCTCATTGTCGTTCGCCGGCTCCGGCCAGTTCTCTTAGTGATACAATCATTCAGTCACTCTCTCAATCTTTCATTCAGGTTTTTTCCCAAAACCCTAACTCAAATTTAAAATTTTGCACTGAATTTGATATTTGTCATTTGCCCTAAATTGATTAATTATAATGTTATGCAGTTATATTTACATGGTTTATTTGTTTGTTCTGAGTTTGTAGATTGAGTAATTGAGTTTTACTCTTGATAGATGTTTTTGTCCTAAATTTGGTATTAGTCAATCTAAGGTTCTTTTAATTTGGTTAGTTAACTTTAATTTGCAGAACAACATGTTTAGTACTAAAATCCTAGATGCATAAGGAAATAAAATTAGAAACTTAGAAAAAAGGTAAACAATAACAAGAATAAAATCCTAAAAGTTGAGAAATTTTTGGAAATCAACCAAAGAAAACAAAAACAGTCTCTCCGAATCAACCAAAAAAACTTAAGAAATCCTTCGAAATCAACAAAAAAAACTTAAAATTTCCCTCTCCACCTGTGGAATTCGGCTAAAAACACATCAAGTGACTTTGCAGGCATCCAATTTAAAGGTGCATTCGCTCAACAAAAATCCTGGGTCCGCCACAACCTGGAATCTCGATTATTTTTTCTGTTGATGGTTTTTCTTATGTGGCCTTCCTTCTGTTGATGGTTTTTGATCTAGGGTTGCTATGAGGCATTGATCTTGTCACGTAAAAGGGTTAGATTCATCATTCATGAGTAACAAAGAAGAAAAATATTGATCTATTCTTAACATATATATGTAATGTATTGATATGCTCACAACTCATAAAGAAAAAATATTAAATATCAACGAAGTGGGAGTAGAAGTGTGACCGTGACATGTAGTGGAGACTAAATATAAAAGAAGTGTATCCTGCACATACATATACATATACATATACATATACATATACATATACATATACATATACATATACATATACATATACATATACATATACATATACATATNATACATATACATATACATATACATATACATATACATATACATATACATATACATATACATATACATATACATATACATATACATATACATAATACTCCCCCTTAAACGAACAACAACACTTGTAAGAAACTAAAAGTATTAGTTATGAAATCCATAACTGATGAAACAATAGATGAATCACCAATGGTTTGCATACAAATAGAAGATAAACTTGTTGTCTTGATTATTGAAGGGATCTCTTAGAAGGTGAGGGAGTGATGATATACCCTGTGAAATGCTAATATGCTATATGTCAACATGAACTTTATTATTACAAATTATAAAGTAGTTCTTTATCCATAAAAGATCATTATCCTAGACTGAAAATCATGAAAATTTTGATTTTTGGTGGAAGAACCATGTATCATCTGATAATATATATGGAAAAAAAATCCTAACGCCAGGGTTGAAACTTCGATCTGATTTCAGTATGTGCTCCAAAAAGAAAGACTTCACAGGCACAATCTCTCTATTTGATTCCGCAATTCCTCAAAACCTCAAACTCAATCTCCACCATTTGAATTGCTTCCTCTACATATGTTCCAACTATATTGAAGGCACCAGAGAAATGGCAATTGAGAAAGGCTTCAGCATTTTTAATCACATGATATCGAACAAGATAAACCCAAATGAAGCTACTATCACTGCCATATCTAGGTTAGTGGTCGGTTATATTTCACACCTTTAGACTTAATGAAATTGGGCCGAAAAGCAAGTATACAATACGGCCCAACGTCGCCTTTCCAAGTAATAAGTGGTACAAGTACCGGAATATCGTCCACAGAGATTGTAGCCAAAGTTAGATTAGAGTCCAATGAAAGAGATGATTTCAGATGACGATTTTGAAGACTTTTCTTTGATTTTAAGGTATCCAAAACAGAATACAGAATATATAAAAGAAGCAAGGGTGTAAGACTTAAGGTGAGACCCAAACACAAATTCCAGCAGCTAATGCTGTAGCAATGCCAAAGGAATGCTACAGCAAGCAGTGTTTCGAAACTAAGTTCCACCATCTATTTTGAAGGCATTCCTCTCGGACTTCACCATTTCACTATCTTTTAGCTTTCCACCCATATCTCTATGTGGTGTCCGGACCGGGGATAGTGACACGATGGTGTATTCAAAATATATGGATAAACAAATTTCTTTGTTAAAAATC
>NW_020201253.1:50850-54295 GCF_001531365.2 Cynara cardunculus var. scolymus | reverse complement strand
GAAGATGAAGATGAACTTGAAATCTTAAAGAACTTGAAGAACACCCTAGGAGAGGGTTTAAAGCAAAAGAAAGAAGAGTTGGGAGAAAAGAGAAGGAAGATTAGAGAGAATCCAATGAATGATGGATTAAAGTGTGTGAAATATGGTAACCTTAGCCTCCTATTTATACCCAAAATGGGCACTAAAAGACAAAAGAACTAAGCTTGGAGGCTAAGTTTACCAACACTAGTTACATTACAACAAAAGCTTTAACTAAAAAGTACAACCCTTAACCAAAGTTCAACTAAAAAGTACAATAGCCTAACTAAAGAGTACATAAGCTTAACTAAAGAGTACAACTAATTTTCTACTAAAAATCCAGCCTTTTTACAGTTGTATTCCACCTTCAAAAAGCCAACGTCTTGTTCATTAAGCCCTCCAAAAAGTCGTGCATGAATCAGGTCGACACTACACCAATGCTGCAGCATTTGCTGTTTTCACAAAAACTCTCAATTAGCTTCAATTTTTGCATGTCATCAAGTCAACCACAACATTTAGCTTCATAATAACAAAAGTATAAACAAATAAATGAAAAGGACTCAATTTGGGAATGAAAAGAAATTATTGTAACTAAAAAGTCTTAAAAAGAGCGCGTTATGTGTTAAATTCTCAACACACATCATACCCCCAAACTTGAACCGTTGTTTGTCCCCAAGCAACCAAAAGACAAATATAAAGACTCAATATAAACTAAAATGCATGATCAAGGCATTAAGTGCCTTCCCAAAGAGAGTTATAGCAWCATRATGTTCATAGCCTTTCATAAATCTAAGAAGTGTCAATCAAAACTAAGTTCTTTGCATGAACCATAGGCTAACATTCTCTTTTCTTTGTTAAGTTCAAACACAATCACCATATTAGGATCAATAGGGCTTAAAGGGGTATTCTCTCATTGGCGTATCTTTTCTTTCATAGCCTTTTTCGCTTATATACTCCACATACAAATTTTTCAAATTTTTGGGCCTTTTGGCCTCTTTTGCTTGGAGTGTGCACATAGCCCCTATGGGACTTTTGTTGTGCCATTTCATATCATTTTATAAAACACATAGCCCCTATGGGACTTTTGTTGTGTTTTGAATACCCTTTGTGTGATAAGGAGTCAATTTAGAACTTTGCTCTTTTGTATTGACTTTGTGTCCTTGTGTAAACTCTTCCCCCAAACTTGAATATGACAATGTCCTCATTGGCGTTATGTAGGGTAAATGGTGTTTAAAGGGTGCAAGTGGCTAGCATGAGCATAGAAAAGATGGCCTATCTCACTTCCTAATGGTGATTGTGTGATCAAAGTGTTGTCCCAAAAAGGGCTTTGCTAGTTCTAGTCAAAAACAAAGTACCATGATCAAATGATAAACAATCACTAAAATTATTCAGGCTATGATCTCATGTGCTAACAGTTTTCAAGTGAAATGATCATGCGTAAAAATAAGACTATAAATTATAAAAAACTATTCCTGACTCAAAAAAGTAAAATATGAAGCTAAAGTAGGGTGGTAGAACCTGTCCTACTCCGAAGGAGTAGGCTGTGTGTTCCGGACTGCCATCTCCATCTTCAACTTCTCATTCTCTTCAAACAAACTCTTGTTATCCACCACGATGGCCTTCAGAATGTTTTCATGAAAATTGATCTTCTCACCTGCTATGAGACTAAACAAAAGCACTAACCTTTCTACAAAAATGGAATTGTTATGATTAGTCGATGATAAATAATGTCTAATAAATCTTATCCAAACATTCTTATCAGTGGACAGATTTACAGCTTTAAAGGTTTTCAACATGAATTGAGTGTAAGGCTTCTAATCAGTCGTAGGTATTCCAAGGAAAGTCATGATCTCAACCAAATATGCCTCAGAGGCCGTGTGCAAGAGTGCATCATTCTCAGAATCTATGTGAGGTGAGAGTTGTTTCAACTCTAAGTCAAGTGGTGAAACAATGGACGGGGTAAAGTCTTTTTGCTCACTATTTTCTAGCAGCTCAAATGCTATAGTTGGGACAACATCATTTTTTATTTCCTCTATTTCCTCAACATCTTCTTTTATTTCCTCATCACACTTTTCTTCCAACTTAAGGTTCTTCTGAATTTCTTCTTCAAAGCACATCTCTTCTATCTTAGATATTCTTGAACACTCTTCCAAGTAATCAGGGTACTTTAGAGAGTTGAAGACATTAAATGTGACTTCTTGGTCTTGGAGTCTCATGGTCAACTCTCCTTTCTGTACATCTATCAGAGTTCTTCCGGTGGCCAGAAATGGTCTTCCTAAAATAATAGGAATGTCCTTATCTGCCTCAAAGTCTAGAATGATAAAGTCTGCCGGAAATATGAACTTATCAACTTGCACTAACACATCCTCAATCTTTCCCTTAGGGTATGCTATGGATTTGTTTGCCAATTGGAGTGTAACCGTGGTAGGTCTAGCCTCACCTATGCCTAAGGTATTGAAAACGGATAAAGGCATGAGGTTAATACTAGCACCTAGGTCACACAAAGCTTTCCCAATCTCTTTCCCACCTATAGAACAAGGAATAGTGAAACTCCCCGGGTCTTTAAGCTTAGGAGGTATCTTATTGGTCAGAAGTGCACTACATCCTTCAGTAAGGGCTACAGTCTCATATTCGGTCAACTTCTTCTTCTTACTTAAGATGTCCTTGAGGAACTTAGCATAACTAGGCATTTGCTCAATTGCCTCAACAAGTGGTATGTTGATGTGCAATTCTTTAAACACATCCAATAACTTCTTAAAATACAATTCCTCTTTCTGGTTCCTCAACCTTTAGGGGTAAGGAACATAAGGAGGAACTGGTTTTATCACATTCTTGCTTGGATGTGTTGAGCAAGATGGGTCTTGAATGCCTTGGGTCTTAGTGGTGCCCTCTGGAGGTTCAGATGGAGTCTTAACATCAAGCTTAGGGGTYTCTAAAACCTCAGTCTCTTTTGACATCTTTAAAGCATCCTCAGGAAAAAGTAACGGAAAGTCTGATTTAGGGGGGACAGAAGTGGTGGTC
Source organism: Cynara cardunculus var. scolymus (assembly GCF_001531365.2). Lineage (NCBI taxonomy): Eukaryota > Viridiplantae > Streptophyta > Magnoliopsida > Asterales > Asteraceae > Cynara > Cynara cardunculus. Next base: position 51,256 of record NW_020201253.1, on the reverse strand, counting down.
TCGGATGCCTTCTTCTCTAAGGGTCGGACCGGTCTTTCTTTGGCAGGAACCAATGTTGTAGCATCAGCTTCTGTCAAAATGGGTGTACTATCTTTTTGTACTTTTTCAGTCAAATCCTTCCCACTCCTAAGGGTCCTGCTTTCACATGTTCCTTTCCTAAGGCTCTCGGGACTTCTGTGTTACTTGGCAAAGTACCAAGGACTCTATTGGTCTGAGTAAGTGCAAGTTGACTGACTTGGGTTTCCAGATTTCTAATAGCCGCACTTTGCTGATTAAAAAGAGATTGATTTTGAGAGTTTTGATGGGTTATCAAAGCTTGATTTTGAGCTTGAGCATGCGCAAATAACCCCTTTATCATTGCTTCCAAAGAAGATGATAAATCAGCCTGTGGAGGTGGCTTGTTTTG
>NW_020201253.1:42674-48545 GCF_001531365.2 Cynara cardunculus var. scolymus | reverse complement strand
AAATCTCACATTTCCGTCTCACACCCAAGCTATAAAAGCTTAGCTACTCATAACGGAAAGTAAAAAACAAATGACGGAAAGTAAAGACATAAATGTAAATTGCGTAAAGTAAATAACGATAAAATAAATGACGGAAATGTAAATGACGATAAAATAAATGACGGGAATGTAAATGACGAGAATGTAAATAGCGGAAAATAAATGACGGAGTGTAAATAACGAGAAAATAAATAACGGAATGTAAATAACGGGAAAATAAAAGACAATAAAGTAAATAAAGAAGAAGATGAAGATGAAGATGAACTTGAAATCTTAAAGAACTTGAAGAACACCCTAGGAGAGGGTTTAAAGCAAAAGAAAGAAAAGTTGGGAGAAAAGAGAAGGAAGATTAGAGAGAATCCAATGGATGATGGATTAAAGTGTGTAAAATATGGTAACCTTAGCCTCCTATTTATACCCAAAATGGGCACTAAAAGACAAAAGAACTAAGCTTGGAGGCTAAGTTTACCAACACTAGTTACATTACAACAAAAGCTTTAACTAAAAAGTACAACCCTTAACCAAAGTTCAACTAAAAAGTACAATAGCCTAACTAAAGAGTACATAAGCTTAACTAAAGACTACAACTGATTTTCTACTAAAAATCCAGCCTTTTTACAGCTGTATTCCACCTTCAAAAAGCCAATGTCTTGTTCATTAAGCCCTCCAAAAAGTCGTGCATGAATCAGGTCGACGCTGCACCAATGTTGCAGCATTTGCTGTTTTCACAAAAACTCTCAATTAGCTTCAATTTTTGCATGCCATCAAGTCAACCACAACATTTAGCTTCATAATAACAAAAGTATAAAGAAATAAATGAAAAGGACTCAATTTGGGAATGAAAAGAAATTATTGTAACTAAAAAGTCCTAAAAAGAGCGTGTTATGTGTTAAATTCTCAACACATATCAGTTAGCCACAGCTAAAGACCATGCTGATTAGTCATTTGAGTTGGTTAAGTATAATGAAACACCTAGGTTGAGAACATATAATCCAGCGTTGTTTTGTTATGTGAAGAAATCAGATGCAGAAAAGGCGTATTTAGTGGAGAAAGAGGTTTTGATTATGGGTTGTCTTTGGAAGAACCAGAGATTGCTGCATTGCTGAAAGTGAGTGCAGAGGTGGGGAATGAAGAGAAGGTGTACGAGTATTTGCATAACTTAAGAATGGGTGTGAGATGTGCGAGTGAATCGACTGTAGAGATCATTGAGAATTGGTTCAGTACAGAAATGAGCGAAAGTGGGTGGTTTGCAACACTGGGATATGGGTCGGATTAAAGATGTGATTTTAAGGAATGGGGGCGGGTGGCATGGGATTGGGTGGATAGGGAGAGGCAAATGGATGGTGCAGAGAACAACTGTTGGTGCGGATGGTGGTTGTTGTGCTTGTGAAGAGCAGTTGGCTTGTGTTGATATTGGTTGAGAAGACAGAGAGAAGTTTGCTCAGTCGGTGGTAGCATTGGCGATTGAAAGGGATACGCGATCAAATTTCACTCGGTTTCAGGTGAGCGAAGTTTTTTGGTTAGTTTTTGATGTAATTTTGTTTTTACTGTTTTGAGTTATTCACCAGCGAGTTTCCTTTCAAATATTGTAGAATTGGTTGGATCAACATGATGATTTCGAAGCTATAGTGGATGCGGCAAATATTGGACTCTACCAGCAAAACTTTGCAGAAGGTGGATTTAGTATTTCCCAGGTTGTACATCTCCATCTTTTTGGTGGTTATTATGTTTCATGATATTTTAGAAAACAAGATGCCACTTGTTCTGACCCGCTCATCTCTGTTTTTCCCAAATTGCTATAGAGCAGCTTGAAGTTGTAGTTAACAAACTGTATAAAAGAAGCAAAAAATGGCCGCTCATTATTCTACACAACAATCAAATTTGTGCCCTTCTAGCAAATCCTTCCAACCGAGGCCTACTTGAGGAGTGGATTGAAAGAGGGTTTTAGTACGGAACACCAGTTGGTTCAAATGATGGCTGGTAAGAAAGTTGTCGACTCTCTTGTTATCTTTAAATGAAGATACATATACATCAGCATATACCAGTTTGAGTAAGTTTTGTGTCCTGTTACCATAGTGTTCTATATTTGTCTAGTTCTTGGTGAATTAGATTATTTACCCATTTTAAGGTTTGTTTTCTCATCTAGGTATTGGCTTTATGCATCTGTAAAACTCAAGTGCATGCTTATTGTATTGAAGAATGTAACCATCTCTTTTAATTATGGATCCTCACACTTATTGTGCTTCTTTAGTGATAGTAGTACATTAACATGTGATCAAGATGCCTTGGTTAGCTATTCACAGGAATTTTTGGTCTGTTTCAACAAGCAAACATTCCAGTGCATCATGCACATGTACATAGTACATACATACTTACATATGTATACATACAGATAAAAGTTTGTCTATAACAAGGACATTGTTGGCATCATAGCCTCTGCTAGGGCATGATAGCAAAATCTTTATAAGATGGTGTGTGTGTGTGTGTATATATATATATATATATATATAAAGAGAGATAGAGAGAGAGAGAGGAGAGAGAGAGATAGAGAGAGGGAGGGAGGTTCGGGAGAAAACACCCAAAAAATGAAAAACTGAGGAACACGCTGGTAACTATTCATCTGGACGGTATGCACATGTGCATACAAGTAATTGAAACGGTTTCTTGGTTTTTATGCATGTGTGCATGTTACGCAAGTGTGCATACCGGACAAATTGTTTACAAATTACTTGTATCTATATGTGCATACCGTCCAGATGAACGGTCACCAGGGTGTTCTTCAGTTTTTTTCCTTTTTTTTGCAGTTTTTCCTCGAACATGACCATATATATATATATATATATATATATATATGTATGTATATATATATATAGAGTTTGTTTCAAATACAACCTGTTGCATTTGTACAACGAATGCAACCCAATAAATTGAGATATTTATGGAAATGATGAGAGTTCATTTATTGTGATTTGAATATTTATGGAAGATGAATATGGTTTATTAATTATGATCAATACTTTATATTAAGAAACAATTAAAACTTCAATGAAATCAATATTAATCAAATGAAATGGACGGTTGAGATTGGGTTGTATTGGTTGCACAAATGTGATGGATGGGTTGTATATTAGTTAAGCTTAATTATCCTGGTGTTAGTTAATTTCCACCATGCATGCAGGTTCACTACAGATTTTACTACCCTGAAAATTGAGATGCCACCATGGATATTGCATAACTAATTAAAATAACAATCATTAATTGTATCAGGAATCTGAGAAAGGGAGATGGCATACACCCTTGGTGGGCGAATACAACGATGATGAGTCATTAAGAACGTGGCTTTGCATTACCCGTCCAGGCTTCTGTGAAGCTTCTGATGCAGAACAGTCGGGAACTAACAGAATACATTATCAGAGTTCCAACTCAACAACCAAAATGCACGCTGGTATAACCCGTAAAATTAAGGAAAGGAAAGATCACCATCTCCGATCAGGTAGCAGAACCACCTTTCAGGCACTTTTCGAGTCCTCCTATGAAAATTTGTCATAAGGATTACTGGGACCAGGTGATCAAGTGACATTGCATATAGTCGACCTAGCTAGGGTTTATTTCCTCTGGCCGTGATGCTTTACATATAGCGGGTGCCAGTTAAGGGGCTGTTTGGTAACGGCTTAATAGGCTGTATATTTGTATGGGCTTATTTGGTAAGCGATAAATAGTTGCTCGGTTAAGCTATCGTTTTTCCTTCGATACCCTTGACCGTTGTGAACAAATCTGCTTTTCCCCCTAAAGGAAACACGCTTGTTGCTCCTCCCTCTCAATCCACCTCTCCTTCCATTTCTCGATCTCCATCCCTCATTCCATCTGCTTGATGAATGGGTTGTATTTGGATGTTCATATGAAAAAAAGCAAAAAACAAACAAGGGGTAAAATGGTAATTTATCCAGCATAATAATCGAATGATATTAACATACCCATGCAGACAACCAAATCTCTACATGATTTTTTAATACATATATTGTTTGATGAAAAACCAATTAAACAATCCCTAAGTCTTGAGTGAGATTACTTGGCTGATGATTGTTAAAGATAAATCTCTTTTTAATTGTTTCTCGATATTAGGGGTGTTTAAAAACCCGACCAACACAACCCAACCCAATACGAAATAACTATCCGAAGTAGCTCGATGTCTAATCGAGTTGTAAAATTTTCAAACCGTAGTTATTGGGTTGAAATTGGGTTACTATCCAACCTAACTCGATATTTTTGTATTTCTTGGATTTAATATGATTGTTGAGTTTCTATTAATATATACATTAGACAATTACACTATCACGTAACCTTTTCATATACACATATTTTTAATCTATTTCATCTCTATATAACTCATTCGTATATGTGTTCAATAACACTACTATAAAACTGACCATTTCCGGCGGACGAAATCCGCCGGTAAATTACCAACGGATTTCCGGCGGACACTAAAAAGTCAACATTTTATTGACTTTCAACGATTTCTGGTGGATTTCCGGCGGATTTCTTAAGAACTCAGTTTAATTTTGAATTTACATCTAATTACAACATTTTAATGGCGGATTTTCGGTGGATTTTTGTAACATCCATCTTCCTAATACACTTAATTATGTTGAAAATATCAACTTTTCGGGTATGGTTTTGAGCATTGGGTTCAAACAATGGAATCTCTTTATTAGAGCTTGTAGGTTATCTCGTTTCGGATGCGTAGGCGAAAACCTCATCGAAAACGGAGTCCCGAGCAAAAAGTTATGCAAAAAAAATTTAGTGTTTAGGGGTCAAAACGGGTACCCAGCCGGGTCTACCCGACCCAACTCGGGATTTAAGTCGCAAATCATCAAATTAGCCCATTTTCAACCCTGTTTTCTTTCAAAATCTGTCTTGGTGTTCTAAGGTGCGATTACACACACTTGGGAGTTAATCTATCCCTAAATCAAGTGTTTATCAAGATTATTGAAGGATTTATAGAGAAATCAAAGGTAAAACTCCTATTTATCCTTATTTGATGACATGCATAGAGTTTGAGTCCTTGTATGTGATGATTTACAGATGAAATCATGAAATTATGTTAGGACTAAGTGTTATTATTTGTTAGTATGTGAAATCCAAGGATGGATTGTAAGATTTCTTGAATTTGTGATGTTAGCTCAAGAACAAGTGTTGACTTTTAGGAGTCAATTTGAGACACAATGAAATTAGTAGAAATTGATGTTTTAATCATGGTCTATCATAGATTTTTTTGTGGAATTTGGTAAAAATAAGTGAAACTATGAATTTGGAACTTATTGGGCTAGTATTGGTAATGTTTTGGAGGAAAATGAGTGTTTTGAGCATTTGATAGGACGATTTCAGCCCTGTTTTTTTGGAAAATCATAGAAAATTCGAAACTAGGAATAAATAGGCCTTAGAAAGGTAAGAGAAAGGGCTACAAATTGTCTTGAGATCTGAATTGGTGATTTTGAGTTTTAAAAGGGTAAAACAGCTCTGTAAGTTGAGTATTTAAATTGAAATCCAAAGTAGAGTACTTAATCGAAATAATGTTTGAGAGAGTTCTTGTTGTGCTTCACTAATGAGACTTAGAATATATCTTCCAGGGATTGTTTGAACTTGTATGGAAATCTTGGAGGTGGTTTTCCAGCTTTGATTTGGAATTGGGATTCGACCACTCGGTTTGACATTCGGTTTAATTCAACTGAATTCTATTGTGAGTTTACTTGGATATATGCCTATTATGTGCTCTATAGGTGCATGTGTTACCCATATTGTATTCATAATTGTTGTTTCATGGTTACTTTTATT
>NW_020201253.1:40350-42528 GCF_001531365.2 Cynara cardunculus var. scolymus | reverse complement strand
AGGGACATTTCTATACAACCAGAGGGGCTCTGGTCTTGAAGGACTTAGAGCCCAAAGGGACATTTCTATACAACCAAAGGGGCTCTGGTCTTGAAGGACTTAGAGTCCAAAGGGACATTTCTTTACAACCAGAGGGGCTCTGGTCTTGAAGGACTTACAGCCCAAAGGGACATTTCTACACAACTAGAGGGGCTCTGGTCTTGAAGGACTTAGAGTCCAGAGGGACATTTCTATACAACCAGAGGGGCTCTGGTCTTGAAGGACTTAGAGTCCAGAGGGACATTTCTATACAACCAGAGGGGCTCTGGTCCTGAAGGATTTAGAGTCCAGAGGCTCTGGTCGTCCAGAGGGGCTCTGGTCATTTTTCAGACTTAGTCATTTTAGCACAACAACATCTTCAGATCTTCCATCTTTGGCCCCGATTACTTGATAATACTTTTAGAATAATTAGAATCAATTTTTGGTTCTAACATTGTTTATGTGTTGGGCACCGGTTGTTGGACACCTTTGGATCCGGGTGAGACAATCGGAGGGGCTGTCCCTACTCATCTGTCCGGGGATGGAGGATGGTTATTGCAGGAAGATGAGTAGAGGGTTTGTACACCATCCGAGTATGGACGAATACGGATTGGTCAGTCAAGCCTAATAATTGTCTATTGTTTTAGACTTAAATTGTTGGCTAATGTACTAATTGTGCATAACGTGATTTTGATTATTGAAGTGTTTGTGTTATAAATTCATTTGATTRTCTTTSTKGTTTCCTTGAAATTCTATTTCTCGTTAACACCTGTTTTTGATAAATATTGACTCTTATAATTCTAGATTTTTATAAATGTACTTACATGAGTCATAATGTGCATGATATCCATTTAAACTCACTAAACTTTGTTAGCTTATCCTTTTTGTGGTAAACCTTTCAGGAAAAGAAGCTAAGAGTAAAGGGAAGGTTGTAGATCGTTGACGGTTCGTGTTGGAATCGAGGACCGTCATATTTTGGTATACTGTAGTTATGTTTTTGGATAGTTTTTGTCACTCTTTTCGGGTTGAAGTCTTTATTTTCCCGATGAATACTTTCGGCCCTTCAGATGTAAATGTTGATATAAAACTTATCTTTTGATGGTAAATAAATATATATATCCCGTATTTTGTTGAGGTTGAACTTGAAATTTAGCTTAAGATCTATCCGTTAATTGTGGTTCGGTAACTGGTGTGTTATAAATATGGTATCAAAGCAATGCTTTAAGTGAACTTGGTACCAGAAATGGTATCTGGACTTAAACTTGGGCAATGAGATTGTATAGTAACTAAGTTTGATTTATACGGGATACAGACCATACGAAAGATCTGAGTGGGTAAATGAGCATTTTATTAGTATGTTGTTTAATATTTTAGGTTTTTCTTTGTCGTTTCCAGAATGATGTCTGCTCATGATGATCATGCAAGTCATTCACCAACGAACCCGGATGTTGGTGGGCATAACCCGGATTTAAATGAGGGTGTCGAAACCTCACGCGTTCACTTGGAAACTGGTCCACTTTTCGAGGAGGATGCCCCTTTATCTCCTCGTGGTGAACGACTGATGAAGCGGGTTACCGATTTCGTGAAGCAAGTTTTTAATGAACATCGAAAGGAGGATATTGTGAAAGGGAATCGGGTTGATACGGGTGCCATTTCTCAACCTAAGTCCACCCAAACTTCGTTTAAAACATTCAAAACTAGTGGAGCAACTGAATTTAATGGGGTTTCAGATCCAATTGTAGCAATTGAATGGCTACTGAACACAGAAAAAGTGTTTCGGATCTCCAAAGTCTCTGAAGAGGATAAGGTTAACTATGCGACCGCTATGTTTATGAGTAGTGCACTGATATGGTGGGACGCAACTTACCAGTCTCTGAATGAGGCTGAAAGAAATAGTTTAATTTGGGAAGGTTTCAAAACCATTTTTCACGAACAATATTGTCCCCCTGACTTACTGAAACGGTTGGAGAAAGAGTTCATTGACCTTAAATAAGGAGATTTGACTGTGGTGCAGTATGAGACCCAGTTCAATATGAAGGCACGTTTTGCTTCACGTTTCGTTACCTCTGAACAACACAAGATTGAACATTTTGTTGACGGTCTGAGGAGAGAGATTAAAGAATTTGTATCAAATCGTGATCTTACAAGTTTTCGGAGAGC
>NW_020201253.1:35244-37995 GCF_001531365.2 Cynara cardunculus var. scolymus | reverse complement strand
ATTTTCGATCAACAGACTTTGAATATGAGACAGCAAAGGGCCATGGAGTTAATAAAAGACTATGACTGTGAAATACTCTATCATCCTGGTAAAACCAACGTGGTGGTGGATGCTTTGAGTCGAAAAGCGTATGTCTCTTGTATGTGTTACGTAATCACTCACACGTCTATACAGTCTACGCTTATTGACGACCTGCGAAGATGGCAAGTTGAGGCTTTAAAACCTGAACATGTGAAGTCTGAACGGATAGTTGGATGTGTAGATTCTCTCTTGGAAGATAATCGTGGTGTGAAAGTGTTTAGATCCCGAATCTGGGTGCCAAAACTTGGTGGTGTGCGAAAGACTATTCTGGCAAAAGCTCACAAATCTAGAATGTCCGTTCATCCCGGCAGTACAAAAATGTATCATGATCTGCGTACCGAGTTTTGGTGGCCGGGCATGAAAGTAGATATTGGCCGTTATGTTGAGAGATGTGTTATGTGTTTGCAAGTGAAGGCTGAGCACCAAAAACCTTATGGTAGTTTACAACCTTTGGAGGTGCCCGTCTGGAAATGGGAAGAGTTGACCATGAACCTCGTAACGAAGTTACCGAAGACTTCTCGTTAACACGATAGTGTTTGGGTGATTGTGGACCGGTTAACAAAAAGTGCTCATTTTCTCGCGGTTCGGGAAGATTATTTCTATGGATCGTTGGGCACAAGTATACATCGATGAGATAATTGCCCGTCACGGTGTACCGTTAAAGGTAGTTTCTGATCGGGATTCTCGATTTACCTCAAATTTTTGGACTGGTATGCAAAGAGAACTAGGGACTCGTGTCGCTCTTAGTACCGCGTATCACCTCCAAACCGATGGACAGTCAGAGCGCACGATTCAAACAATGGAGGATATGTTACGAGCTTGTATCTTGGAGTTTGGTGGAAGCTAGGATTACCACTTGTCACTTATAGAGTTCTCGTATAACAACAGTTATCACTCCATGATCGGCATGGCTCCCTTTGAGGCTTTGTACGGACGTAAGTGCCGTACGCCTCTCTGTTGGCAAGAAACCGGAGAGAAAGTGTTGGCTGGACCAGAGTTGATTCAATTCACACATGATAAGATACAGGTTATACGTGAAAGAATGAAAGCAGCCCAAGATCGACAGAAATCTTATGCCGACAAACGACGACGACCGATTTAGTTTGAAGTGGGAGATATGGTGATGCTGAAAGTATCACCTTGGAAGGGAATTTTACGGTTTGGTAAGAAAAGGGGATTGAGTCCACGTTTCGTTGGACCCTTTAAAATTCTTGAATGTATCGGAAAACAAGCCTATCGTTTGGAGTTGCCAGAAGAACTCTCCGGTATTCATGACGTTTTCCATGTTAGCTATCTAAGGAAATGCTTGGGTAAGCATGAGGAGACCGTTCCTTTGGCCGAGGTCAAGTTGGATAAAAGATTGAGGTATATAGAAGAACCCGAGGCCATTCTTAATGAAAGAACCGTTAATCTATGAAACAAGATTGTAGATTTGGTCCTTGTTAAATGGAAGCATCACCGTGGTCCGAATTGGACGTGGGAGAACAAAGATGAAATGAAGGCTAGGTATCCGGAGTTATTTGAGAGACCTTGATTTCGAGGACGAAATCCTCAAAATGAGGAGGCATTTGTAACATCCATCTTCCTAATACACTTAATTATGTGTTGAAAATATCAACTTTTCGGGTATGGTTTTGAGCATTGGGTTCAAACAATGGAATCTTTTTATTGGAGCTTGTAGGTTATCTCATTTCGAACGCGTAGGCGAAAACATCATCGAAAACGGAGTCCCGAGCAAAAAGTTATGCAAAAAAAATTTAGTGTTTAGGGGTCAAAACGGGTACCCAGCCGGGTCTACCCGACCCAACTCGGGATTTAAGTCGCAAATCATCAAATTAGCCCATTTTCAACCCTGTTTTCTCTCAAAATTTGTCTTGGTGTTCTAAGGTGTGATTACACACACTTGGGAGTTAATTTATCCCTAAATCAAGTGTTTATCAAGATTATTGAAGGATTTATAGAGAAATCAAAGGTAAAACTCCTATTTATCCTTATTTGATGACATGCATAGAGTTTGAGTCCTTGCATGTGATGATTTACAGATGAAATCATGAAATTATGTTAGGACTAAGTGTTATTATTTGTTAGTATGTGAAATCCAAGGATGGATTGYAAGATTTCTTGAATTTGTGATGTTAGCTCAAGAACAAGTGTTGACTTTTAGGAGTCAATTTGAGACACAATGAAATTAGTAGAAATTGATGTTTTAATCATGGTCTATCATAGATTTTTGTGGAATTTGGTAAAAATAAGTGAAACTATGAATTTGGAACTTATTGGGCTAGTATTGGTAATGTTTTGGAGGAAAATGGGTGTTTTGAGCATTTGATAGGATGATTTCAGCCCTGTTTTTTTGGAAAATCATAGAAAATTCGAAACTAGGAATAAATAGGCCTTAGAAAGGTAAGAGAAAGGCTACAAATTGTCTTGAGATCTGAATTGGTGATTTTGAGTTTTAAAAGGGTAAAACAGCTCTGCAAGTTGAGTATTTAAATTGAAATCCAAAGTAGAGTACCTTATCGAAATAAGGTTTGAGTGAGTTCTTGTTGTGCTTCACTAATGAGACTTTGAATATATCTTCCCGGGATTGTTTGAGCTTGTATGGAAATCTTGGAGGTGGTTTTCCAACTTTGATTTGGAAATGGGATTCGACCACTCGGTTTGACATTC
>NW_020201253.1:32213-34889 GCF_001531365.2 Cynara cardunculus var. scolymus | reverse complement strand
CCGAAGGGACATTTCTATACAACCAGAGGGGCTCTGGTCTTGAAGGACTTAGAGCCCAAAGGGACATTTCTATGCAACCAGAAGGGCTCTGGTCTTGAAGGACTTAGAGTCCAGAGGGACATTTCTATACAACCAGAGGGGCTCTGGTCTTGAAGGACTTAGAGTCCAGAGGGACATTTCTATACAACCAGAGGGGCTCTGGTCCTGAAGGATTTAGAGTCCAGAGGCTCTGGTCATTACAACTAGAGGCTCTGGTCGTCCAAATGGGCTCTGGTCGTTTTCCAGACTTAGTCATTTTAGCACAACAATATCTTCAGATCTTCCATCTTTGGCCCCGATTACTTGATAATACTTTTAGAATAATTAGGATCAATTTTTGGTTCTAACATTGTTTATGTGTTGGGCGCCGGTTGTTGGACACCTTTGGATCCGGGTGAGACAATCGGAGGGGCTGTCCCTACTCATCTGCCCGGGGATGGAGGATGGTTATTGCAGGAAGATGAATAGAGGGTTTGTACACCATCCGAGAGTGGACGAATACGGATTGGTCAGTCAAGCCTAATAATTGTCTATTGTTTTAGACTTAAATTGTTGGCTAATGTACTAATTGTGCATAGCGTGATTTTGATTATTGAAGTGTTTGTGTTATAAATTCATTTGATTGTCTTTGTGGTTTCCTTGAAATWATATTTCTCGTTAACACCTGCTTTTGATAAATATTGACTCTTATACTTCTTGATTTTTATAAATGTACTTAGATGAGTCATAATGTGCATGATATCCATTTAAACTCATTAAGCTTTGTTAGCTTATCCTTTTAGTGGTAAACCTTTCAGGAAAAAGAAGCTAAGAGTAAAGGGAAGGTTGTAGATCGTTGACGGTTCGTGTTGAAATCGAGGACCGTCATATTTTGGTATACTGTAGTTATGTTTTTGGATAGTTTTCGGGTTGAAGTCTTTATTTTCCCGATGAATACTTTCGGCCCTTCAGATGTAAATGTTGATATAAAACTTATCTTTTGATGGTAAATAAATATATGTATCCCGTATTTTGTTGAGGTTGAACTTGAAATTTAGCTTAAGATCTATCCGTTAATTGTGGTTCGGTAACTGGTGTGTTACAACTTTTTAATTTTTTATAAAAAAAATTAACAATTTTCCGGCGAATAATTACATATTTTTAAAAAAATATATAACCATTTCCGGCGGATTTCCGGTAGGAAAATAAAAAAAATTCTTAAAAAAGAATAAACAATTTTCCGGCGGATTTCCGGCGGAAAATTAATTAATTTTTTTTAAAAATTTAACATTTCCGGCGGATTTCCGGCGGAAAATTAAAAAATTCTTTTAAAAAAATTTAACAATTTTCCGGCGGATAATTAAATATTTTTTAAGAAAACAATATAACATTTCCGGTGGAATATTAAAAAAAATTCTAAAAAAAGAATGAACAATTTTCCGGCGGATTTCCGGTGGAAAAATAAAAAAAATAAAAAAATTTAACATTTCCGGCGGATTCTGGCGGATAATTAAATATATTTTTAAAAAATATAACCTTTTCTGGCGGATTTCCGGCGGAAAAATAAAAAAATTTCTAAAAAAAGAATAAACAATTTTCCGGCGGATTTTCGGCGGAAAATTAAATAATTTTTTTAAAAAAATTTAACATTTCCGGCGGATATTTAAATAATTTTTCTAAAAAAATTTACCATTTCTGGCGGATTTCCGGCGGAAAATTAAATAATTTAAAAAAAAGAATTAACAATTTACCGTATTGGGCTTTAATGAACCGTATTGGGCTTTAATAAACCGTATTTTGGGCTTTCATGAACCGTATTGGGATTTAATGGACCATATTGGGTTTTAATGGACCGTATTGGGTTTTAATGGATCGTATTGGGCTTTAATGGAAGTATTGGGCTTTTATGAACCGTATTGGGCTTTAATGAACCGTATTCTTTTTCAATTCGTCATTATATAGTTTCAATGACACTAAAGTGATCCGACGGATCACCAAGATCAACCGAGAGCTGCTTGACGGCCCATGGACCACTTAGAAGAAAATCCCAAAGGACGTGAAACGTCGAATGTGGGAGAGGTTTCAGGTTTGTGTTATATATTCAACTAATTATAATTTATGTATTGAACCTAATAATCGCCTAAACTTTTACGTACAGGGCTATTATATTTGGGATCCGGCTTTGGATGCCCAAATGTTGGAGATATGGGAGAGAAAGTCGGCCAAGCCGTATAATGATAACATGAGTGCCGCGAGAAAGAGAGCTGGGGAAAAAGCAAGGATGAATGGGTATCCTCAGTACGATGAAACAGACCCCCACCGGGATATGAGTGTGTTGAAGAATTTCCCCCCCAGCTGGATATCTTTAGATGTATGGGTTCAAATGGTCGATCGTTGGAACAGTGATAATTGGAAGACTGTTTCCGGTGTGGCGCGTGAGAACCGTGATAGCCAAGTTTCGCTACACACCGGTGGATCGATACCATTTTCGGAGCATGGTGCTTGTCTAGTAGAACCTAAAACCCATTAATTTAGTAGCTTGATTTTTAACATGTTATAATTAACACATGTTTGTATAATTTGACCTTTGTAGACATGAGCAAAAGATGGCGTGCCCCCGACCGTTGTGGAATTATTCGATTACACACACAAGAAGAG
>NW_020201253.1:27502-31588 GCF_001531365.2 Cynara cardunculus var. scolymus | reverse complement strand
AGCTGTGGGAGCAAGCGGTTGGGGGAAGCAAAAAAGGTCATCTATTTGGGTTTGGGTACAACCAAGATCCCAATTGTGTCTTGACCGGCAACTACACGGAAGCTGGTTCATCGTCTTCAGAACAGCGGGTATATGTCTTTTTTTTTTCTTTTGATGATGTTTATCGATCTAGTTTATAATTCATATTAAATATTATAACGTTTTATTTATTTTTATAGAAAATTGTAAACTTAGAGGCCCAAGTTATGGATTTACAAGAAGAAAATCAGCGTCGACGGACGGTGGAGGAGCAACTTCTGAAACAAATGAATGATATGACTGTTTTGATTAACGAACTCCGTCAATCACAATTCCCACCGCCATCTAATTGAATATTGTTTGTTTATTTGGAACAATTTAGTTTGTTTGTAACATTCTGTGATACATTAAATTGTATATGTTTTATAATAATTGTTTACTTTAATCAATGTATGATATTTGGTTGCATTTTAATTTTTTAGTTTTATCCATATTTTTACAGATTTACAGGTTTTAAATATTTATTGAAAAAATAAACAAAAAATAATTTTTTATAATGAAATTAATCTTCCGGCGGAAACATCCGCCGGGAATATTCAAATTGTTTAATAAATTCTAAAATATTTGAATATCTAATTAAATATTTAAAAAAAAAAAACAAAAACACCGGCGGATTTCCGGAGGATCCGGCCGCCGGTAATTTTTTTATTTTTTATTTTTATTTTTTTTGAAAATCTTATTTATTTAAGTTTTTTCCGGCGAGAAATGACTCCGGCGGATATATCCGCCGAAAAATTTCTTAATTTTTTTATTAAGTAAAACCAAATTTTTTAATTATCCGGCGAAAGATTTCCGGCGGCCGAAATCCGCCGGAAAACTCGACGGAAAATAAATCACCAGCGCCCTCTTTCCGACGGACAAATCCGCCGGAAAACCCAATTTCCGGCGGATTTGTCCGCCGAAAAAGACTGTCATTTTGGTAGTGTAACTGTGAACATATATATGCAAATTGAGAAAATTAATTGAATGTAATATACGTAAGATTTAAGAAGTATGGATTAATTGTATCATATGGATTACGATGAAAAATAAATTATGAGTAGAGAAATAAATATTCAATGTTAGAAGAATATTTTAATGTATTGAAATATCAACCCGACCAACCCGTACGGTTTGCATTGGGTTGGATTAAGATTTTTCAAACCGTAAACATTAGATTGGGTTGCTCAAATGTCTTCAACCCGATCAATCCAACCCATGAGCACCCATACTCAACACATTTGATTATACATCAATATACATATACACTCTTGTCTTTTCTTTTGATGTGGATGTTCATTGTTTATCAAATCAATAGTGGAACAACATTAAATTGTTATATAGGTTTGTTTATCGTATCAATCATACACATATTATATATTACCGACACTGACAATATCTATACTACATTAATAAGCATTTAAACCAAAGTTTTAATGCATCGAATACAAGCTTTTAAAGCACAAAATAAAAAAATCTTTTAATTACAAGGTTATATGCATTACGTACAACTTATTAATACACTGATTTTTCACCACAAGAAAAAATGGAGTCCTATACTCCCTTTTCTTCTACAACAGTCTAAAGAGCTCCCATTTGGTATAAGCTTTTTTTTCTCTCCTCCCTATAAAACTTTATTTTCTTTTCTTCAACATCAATTTTTACACATAAATACCCACTGAAACACAATATACAGGTATTGCATGCATGTTTTGAATTCTTTAAAAGTTTTTGACCCTTTTTGTCTTTACAAGAGACTAAAATTTCTGGCTGCTTTCACATTTTTTGTCCAACTCTATCGATGCTCTACCCTAGTACCATTTACCTTCCTCTTTTACTTTTTGTTTGAATTTCAAAATTCAAATAAAAGAACTAGTTTGTCATTATATTATAGTCTCCTAGCAATTCAAGCCCCATTTCAATTTTGCTTACTGCATTGCACGGGTACATTGCTAGTAAAGTCTTACATGCATACAAGTCATAATAACACTGAGAAATGCATGATTGAGTTAAAAACGATGTATGCAATCAATTTTTAAAAAACTCAATTATTTTTTTATTCAATAAAATAAAAAAGATTAGATCATTCAAAATAAGAAAGTTTAATAATTTTTTTTTTCAAGAATATTTTTTCTCATATTTAAAAAAATAAATAAATAAATAAAAAGAAGTGAAAATTGTTGTGGTCAGTTGTTAAAAGATGCAGGAGACCGTCGCTGAGAGCACAGAAGATTTTGCATCTCTTGTTTTCATTCCCTCTCTGACACCACCACTTTTTCATTTTTTATCATTTATTTTATTATTAATTAATTATTAATTCAGTTTTAATTAAATTTCACATTTTTTAAAATCTCACAAAAAGACATTTTAAAGATCTTTGTCGAGTAAAAAAAATATTCGCTCGATGTTTGTGCAATTAATTAACTGCTACCATTCTATAAGTAAACTACACTTTTCGTCCTCTGGTTTATCGAAATTACGATTTTGGTCCCTCAACTTTATTAAATACAACTATTTTTTGTCTTTCATTAAGGGGTCGTTTACCAAACGTTTATCTAGTAAGTAATTACCGGTAAAAGTTAACGTTTTAACTCTTTTTACTGTATAAGATTGTAATATGTCAAAACGGTATCGTATATAATAATTTACCTGATAAGCTTTTATCGGATGAAAGTCGTCATACCCATGTACCCAGATGAGACTATTTATCCTTATCATCGCTTTTACCGGATAACATTATCAGATTTTTCAATGTTCATCTAGTAAGATAAATGAGCCTTAGATACACGATATCAAACGCGTAATTTGCGTTAAAATGTAACCGAACTTTTTCTAGTATCCATTTTAAAAAATCTACTTTCAAAAATTTGATTTGGTGTCTATAAAAGAACACTAAAAGCAATATAATGTTTAATAATATATGGAGAAAAATGATTTTTTTGCTTATAAAGTTATAATAAGGAGTCATTTACCAAATGTTTACCCGAGATAAGTACTTATCGACAAAATTCAACACTAGCACTTACTTACCGAATAAAACTTTTTAGTACACTAAAAACGTATTGTATGCAACAATTTACCTGGTAAGCGATAACCGTGGTAAGAGTAGTCGTCATCAAAACCGGGTAAGACACTGGGTCATTGTCTTCGTTCTTATCGGATAAGATTCTTGATCATTGTTATATGCATTCGGTAAAGTAATGTGACTTGGTAAACGCTTACCCGGGTATATGTTTGGTAAATGAGTCCTACGTTATCCAAAACGCAACTTCTGAAAATAATATTTTCAAAACATGAATTAAAAGTTTAAAACAAAGTAGGTTTAGTTTTGATACAATTATTTGTTAAAAATATCAACCTTATAAATTATATATATACATTTTTACAAAAACTATGAAGAGAATATGATGATTTTTTTTTATTATTAACTTGGATATCCAATCCGCTATGCAAGTCGACTAACCCTAGGGTGGCCACCTGTTTTGCGGATAGTCCGGAGTCAATGCATTTGAACCTCCATGGCCACAAAGAGATTTTTATTCTTTTTTGGATTTAAACCTTAGATCTCCAGGTACTTTTGATTTTTGGAGTCTAAGCTCAAACCAATCAGACACCATCCTTATGATTAATTCTGATGAATTTTTGTGATGGGAATATGGAGTAATGGAAGACATCAAACAATGCACACAAAGGTTTAAGATCTTAATAAGTTTTATGAATGTAATTATATCAAATTATGGTGTTTTTTGTATTAATTACTTGTCATAATTATCCATGAGCATATGCACATATTTAATTCTATAATTTTTATAAGAATCTATGGAATTAGTTTTTAATCTATATCTATACTATATTATAATGCATTTGACTAAAACTCTTAAAACTCTTAAAAACTCTTAAACTCGTTCRTCTCTAAACGATTTCATCCCTATCCGATTTTATCTCATATCTGAATTCGTGTAACTAACTGCAGATAAACACAATCAAATACAAGATAAACATCTCATTTTCAATATAAAAAATCTAAAA
>NW_020201253.1:19161-25267 GCF_001531365.2 Cynara cardunculus var. scolymus | reverse complement strand
AATAAAATAAAATATTAAAATCACGATGTATCTCGTTGCATTGCGCGAGTACGCTTCTAGTTATATTATAAAACATTTGATAAAAACTATTGAAAACCATTTTTAGGCATGAAGTACTGTATATTGATGCATATTATTTAAAATTAAAGATTATAAGTAAATTATGCATACGTACAACTTACTGAAGCACCATATTTGAATTCGTATAACTAACTGTGGATAAACATAATCAAATAGAGGATAAACATCTCATTTTAAAATATAAAAAATCTAAAATATAATTAGGATAATTATCGAGTTCTAACAAAATAATTAATTATTATCTTTATAAGAAAATTATAATTTTTAAACCAAATATAAATTACTTCGTTATTGAAACTAAATTAAATTATAATAAAAAATCAAAATTACACAAAAAATAGGAATTTTAAATAGTTAATTTGGTACCATTTTTTTTCAAATTTTTATTATATCTTTAAATTTATATTTTATTCAAAAATAAAAACATAATCGCTTTTCTAAACTCATATAAGACCATAGTATAAAATCGATTAAAATAAAGAATAAAATAAAATATTAAAATCAAAATGTATCTCGTTGCATTGCGGGAATACTCTTCTAGTACTATAAAATAAACCAAATATAGCGTCTTAAAATTACAATAATTTTAGTTTTTTAACTTGTATCATAATGTGAAGTATTATCAGATATATTATTTCAATTAAACATTGTAACCGTATGAACACAAAAACACTAAGAATAAAAAACCAAAAAGACTACGAATCTCTAAAAATATTGTATAAGGACTTGAATGCACATTGTGAACACAATCAGTAATAAAATTTGAACACCCGCCAAGTATCTTCGGTGAACCCAAAACCAAAAACGTATAGTATACAATGTGAAGCACTATCAAATATATTGTTTCAATTAAATATTGTGACCATCAGTTTTTATTACACATTGTAATCACCTTTGTGAACATAATATGATGCAACAACGCCAAAAACAAAAAAAAACCAAAAAGAAAAATACAGATTTCTAAAACATTGTCTAAGGACTTGGATACACATTGTCAACAATTAATTAATGCTTTTATGGGAGTGTTAGAACATCTCCAACATCTATGCTAAAATAGAGATTTTGGAGATTTTGAGTATATTTTTGCTCCAACGGTTATGCTATAATCTATGATAAAATAGAGAAAAGACAAAAGAGAGGGTAGAAATCTCCGAAACTCCATATTTATGAAATGGAACTAATATTTAATTCTTTCTAATAATACGAGACACAGGGTTCAAGTATTTAGGAGAGATAAATAATATAGTATTAAATATATTAATATTTTAGTAATATAGTTAATGATATGATTGCTTAATTAGAGTAGTTGTCTGAGTTGGATGTAATTTTTTTTAAAGATTTTAATTTTTAATATTTTATTATAGAAAAATTACAATATAATTGTTGGAGATGTTTATGCATGAAGATAAAATTAATGAAATTTGTTTGTGATTTGTATTTTTTATTACCAAATTACCTTTTTATATTCATTTAGTAAATAATATAATTATTTTAAATGATTAAATCTCACAGATCTCATAAATTGTAAGATTTTTTTATTTGATTAAACCTTTATATATATTGTATATATATATATATATATATATATATTCTTTTAATAAAAAATTAGGGAGAGAGGTAAATGACTAAAGTGCCCTCAATTTAACCTACTTAGCAATTTTTTAACGAGTTAAGAGTCTGAAGGTGTTACAAAATGTATATCGTAATATCTAAGGAACCTTCTTTTGGAAACCCATAAACTTATGATAAACTTGAAAACTTATGCATAATGTGTTATTTCATATGATTCTTTTTTCATACAAGACTAAGATTTAGAATGTTGATTAACATATACTTGTTTCATAATGTGTTTCTTTCACATATACTCGGTTCACAATGTGAACATTTTTGACGTGTTTATGAAACGCAAAATACTTGTAAAAGAGTTTCATATTGTGAACCGAATACATATGAAACAAACACATTATAAAACAAATATATATTAATCAATAAACTAAATATCATACTTGGACAGAAAAAACCATGTAAAACAAAACCTTAAGGTATAAATTTCTATAAATCTCACAAACTTTGAAGTACTCAGATACTTAAAAACCCCATAATATCCATATTAATTTATTTCAAGAATACACACAATATGACTTCTTATAAACCTCAAGGACCAAGAATCTAATTTACTCAAACATTTGAAATTATGGTTAATTTACCAAAAAGTACATGTGATGGGTTGTGTGGGAGGAGGACAAAGCAATTGAGTCTCTTTGACCCTACATATATTTGACACATAAAAAAGCAAGAGCATGGTAGAATTAGATGGACCCACCCACCATGGGTTATGTACAAAAATGCCCTTGGATTGGACCAACATCACCTTTGTCACCATTCCTCACATTGGACCAACATCCCTAATTGTCTCCCTCTAAGATTTGGTTTTCATTTAAACATATTTTGCTTTTGTTTCTTCAATGTTTTTATATCTTGTGGAGGACAAAAAGGAAACATAAAGAATTTTGAAAACTCATATTTTGAATAACATATTTCAAGAAATTATGTTTTAGTGGGTTATGATTTTCTAACGTTCTGTGTATTTTTTTTAATTAACCTAGATATCCAATTCGTTATGTGAACTGTATAATCTCAGAGTGATCACCTGTTTTAGGGGTAGTCAGAAGTTACCGCTGCATTACGCAAGTACCCTTCTTGTATATATATATATATATAAATAAATATATATATATATATATATATATAAAGGTGGTTTCATTTACAAACCATACAAACTAATCTCAACCGTTCATCTAATCTAAATAACTATATGCTTCAATAAACATCTCGATTGTATACTAATATAAAACATTAATCATAATAAATGAACTCTAATAATTTTACATAAATTATCCAAATCTTTGTAAATAAACTCTCTCTCTGACACACACACATATCTATATTACTAAGGTTCTCGCGCGATACGGCGGGTATCAATTCGTTTATTAAATCGAAAAAATGAAGTTTATGCTCATTATAAAGTTCAAAATTTATAATTAAATTACAATTGAATTTGTCGATAACGATAATGTCAAAATCAAACTTACACAAAAAGTTTTGGCATCATAAAATTATATTTTAAAACACGAGAAGCAACATGAAGAGAAATGAATAGTAATCAAAGAACAAGAATCTGGGTACACGTAAAATAATTGAATGAAAAGAAAATCTTGGCCTCATGCTAACCTTGAAATGTCCAAACTGCTTTGAACGATATGGAAAGCAAGATTGAATGTGACATGTTGGTCAAAATAACATAATAACTGTATCATGGAAACTGTAATCTGTTACAGTGGTTACTTAGAGTCGTAAACCCAATATCTAATAGAGTTTTGACCACTTCATCTCTACTCATATGACCAAATGCATTAGGTTGTGGCATTAACCAAAACAAAGATCCCTCTGAATTAAATTATTATCCTTCTAAAACCCGAAACGATATAAACCAGGAGTAAGATAACAGGCACTAGAGAATTTTTTTAAAAGAGTTTGTTATAAGTAATTTGTAATTTACCTCATTTGCAAATGGTCCATTCTTTCTTTAACTTTCAGGGTTGTTCCTGTCAATTAATATGAAGTTTGTTAATAACCATAAGGGTGGTGGCTAATTGGTTTGAGCTTGGGCTCTAAAGGTCAGAAGTGTCAGCAGGTCCCATGTTCAAATCCAAGAAAGAATAAGAATCCCCTTGTAGCCATGGAGATTTGCGATGACTCCGAACTACTCGCAAAGTAGGTGGTCGTCTATGAAATGGTTAACATCGAAACAAATTTTGAAATGGAAATCAAATAACAAAGAAATCAGATGAAAAGGGAATGAAACGGTACATAACCAGAAGAAATCCATGGCTCTCCGTTACTAAGGTTGTATTGTGAATCCATTCAAAGATTCAGTGGAAAATTTATGTTTTAACCAAGCTTCAATGGCTATCTGTCTTATAATTGCCCTTTGATAAAAAAATTCATGGACCCACAATCAGAGAACATGAGTTAACAACCTTATATGTCGTAACAAGGCTCCAACCGATTCTACTTGTAGAAGACATGACCCTAAATACATAGCATGTCAGCATGCCAAGAATGGACCTATAACGAAGAGCTAAGGGGTTGTTTGTTTACCTCTTAATAGTTCCATTAAGAGGCAATCTCTGAATCGTTAATAGGTGAATCTTGTTTGACAAAAAAAAAGTCTGCCTCTTAATGGTTCTATTAATGATTTTGTATCTTGGGTCTCCCTTAACTATTAAGAGCCCTAATTTCATTGTAAACAACTATCAAACAATTATACTTTATTTTGCCCTATATCATGAGAGCTTATTAATCATTCTGACTACTTAATGATTCTGCACAAAACCATTTAACAACTGCCAAACAGTCTCTAAGTGCAAATATGAATATAGTTTTATGACAATGAGAACCTCAAATGCTCGTAATCATAAAATCGGGCCTTAAATTTCTGTAAAACCGGTCTTGGATCTTCGGGCAATAATCGATCCCGATTGGGCCCGTTCTTGAAAATAATTTGAAATTTAGACCCATTTATAACGTTTTGGGCCATGGGGGGAAATCACAAAGCCCATAATAAGCATACATAACATGAGTAAACGAATTTTTTTAATTACAATTATAATTTTGTTTGAATATAAATAGTAATTGAATACTAATGTTTTATTTGCGTATTTTACCGACAATATTTATCCTCATAAATTTCTAGGGGTGTATAGAAAGTCATCAGATTCAATTTTGAACTGATCAATCCAATTACACCGACCAAATATAATCAGATATCTAACTATAATCGGATCAGATCGGATCCAAAATTTCAACATCCAAATCGGATTGGTTGGTTCTTGAACGACAGTTCAACATGACAACATCCAATCAAAACGGAACCGATCCAATCTAATTCCCCATCCAATTATCATCCAACTAATATCCAATTAATAACTATATATAATTATTAACATTTTACGATATTGCTCTTTGGTTGATATTTATATATATTGTTTTTTTAATAACTTAAGAAAATATATGAATAATTGGTTGAAATAGTAAATTAATTGGTTGAGTATTGGATCAAAAGATTGGATGAATTCAATACGATCCATTGGATAACCAACAGTAACATCCAATGGATGAAACCCTTCTGATTCAATCATCCATTGTATTTGAATCAGATTGGATGTCTAATGTTAATCGGATCAGATCAATAACAAAATCCAACATCCAATGGATGATTGAATCGACTGATGAACACCCCTAGACATACCCAACAAATTCACTTGCTTGCTCTTACAATTTTAAATTCACAACCCGATCAGCCCACTTGCATGCTCATGATAACAGTCCAACAAACTCACGTATCTGCTCTTCCACGGAAATTATATGAACCCTCATAGTTCGTAATGCATTTCATGTCAATTGGTTGACTTACTCATGATTATACGTCTAATCACTAGTAACTACGCACCTTCAATGGATGTTCTTATTAGAACATCTCCAATGAATAAGAATCTTAATAAAACTCTACAATGGATGTTCTTATTTTTACCGTTTAGCTCTTCAATAAGCACATTTTATATCACATTAAAATAGTGCAATGAATAATGAAATACCAAATTTGGTATAACTCTATTTATGTGCGTTGTATTTGGTGTTAAAAGTTCAAAATGATAATTTGGTTTCGTCAAGTTACAGATTCATGTATTTTTACTTTATTTTATTATATAATGAAATTTTAATTTTTTACTTTATAGAGAGAGAGACTTGGGATCACATAAGACCAGTTTGTTTTCGTGAGATCATTTTTTTACATTTGAAACTTCACAGTAAAATGCTGTAAATATAACTTTCATAGTGTTTTTGCTGTGAAGATTCGATTTTTTTTTTACCTTCATAGCGTTTTATTGTGAGGTTTCAAGTGTAAAAAAGTAGTTTCACATGTATCACGAAAACATGCTGGTCTCACGTGAACCCAACCCCC